>NC_056731.1:1510489117-1510546003 GCF_019279795.1 Protopterus annectens
AATTCCCAACTGCTTTTGGCAGGTCTATAGAATCTCTCCCTTTTAGCTAAGATTTGTAGCATAAATAAAATTTCAATGCACCTGAAAAGAAAAATCATGCTTTTAGTGTTACCAAAACTTTCATCACATTGGGACATTTCAGTTAAATTGCACAAGAGTTTATAATGGAGAAGCATAAAAGAGTTCATAATGGAGAAGCATAAACATGTCAAATAAACTGGTTCCATTATAGGCTCTTTTCTGTTGCGTGCTACATCTATGAGGAGTTATAAAGTGCCACACAGCTGATCACTGACAACAGCATATTTAACTTCTCTTACTTCTTTCAATATGTCCCATCAGGTCCTACTACAGTAAGCTGTCCAGCCTTTTTCCTTAATCTGGGCCTACACAGGCACATAGTCACCTTTTCAACCTTTTGCTGGACATCAGCAGCTTAGGACTGTATTCGATGTCTCAAGCAATAAATGGTGCACCGGGATGCATGCATCCTGAAATTGTCAGCTCTGGTTAACGGTAATGGAACAGACAGGCGGGACTGTTCACAACGCATCTTTCTGGAACCACAGGTCGTTATCTTCCCATTACTTCCCAAAGACACGTTGCTGCGTGGCGTACTCTCTAGACTCAGTATGTTAGGGTGATCTTATGCTCTGCTGCAGAAATGCTGTCATATTTCTTATACCTCTGCCTGGTCTTGGACTCCGTGTATAACTGAGTTATTGTCCTTCTAACCTCAGTGGGAAGTGAAAAATCCCTGTGTTAAATACTGTTCTAATAAACCTTCTGCTTAATGACAGTTTAATGTATATTACTGTGCAAAAATGTTTTCATTCTGAGGGTTCATTTACTATTCTCTGAGCATGTGAAACACATTTCAGTTAATAATTTCGTAGTGCACATAGTACGATAGTACAGGTCTAGGTATGATTATTATCATTACTACTTTGTTTCTAACCAGTATGAATGAGAAGGATGTGCTCAGTGAGGTCTGCCTAGATTATTCTCTCTCTCTCCTTTAACCACCTCAAGGTTCTTTTAAAGAGCATGAGAAATTGCTCTGTTATCTGGCTTTTAATGACTTAACAACAGAGTAGCAATTATTTAAATGCCCAGCATGTGAGTATTCTAAACTGCCTTTGCATTTCATTTATGTTCAGGGCTGTAGTTTATTTTGTTGGAAAGTGCTGAAAAGTCCTATACTAAGCTCTTGTTGTATTCTTTCTTTTGAATTATCTTTTTACTGGGGTGGTAGCATGAAAACCAGCAAATAAAAACTAAATTATTTAGACATAGCGTATTGTTAATTCAGGTTAAAACATTACATTAAATGGGTAAGTAGGTATATAATTCATTAGTAATAATTTTAATGTGCCTTGTTTTCTTCAATTACATTAAACATAGCTGTCATTTTTATTAATAATCTGCAAGAAAATAGTGAATGCTAATGATGATTATAATAAAAACTGAAATGTATACAGTAATTCCCTTAGAGGCAAGTAGGTATGATACAAAAGTCTTAGAAAACCAACTTATATTGAAGTGGTATTACTTTTCTGTGCTGACGATTGGCAAAGGAGAGATGACTTGAACAGCACTGAAATATGGCACATGAGACTCTAGCAAATATTGGGAGGTAATGTGTAAAGGTTGCAACCATGTTTGTGTTCAACACTTAGGGCAATATTTTTTTATTGTATTCATTGTTGTTAACCAGGCTAGAACATTCATCCTGGTGGACCACTTTAGGTTCAATCAGAATATTATATATTAAATATATAAGTAAAAATAAAAATTCTTAATGCAAGCCAGCAAAGACAAATGAATGACATATAAACATTAGGAAGATAGTCAAAACTGATTGCATTTTGTGTCCTGATAAGCTTATAATAGCTCCTTACCAATTACAGGTGCATCATAGAATGCTTGCTCGCATTGAATTCCACGGCACTATTTTCCATTGTCACCTTATTTGTGTTAAGTGCATAACAATGCTCTATGTGATTTATGCAAACCATCTTGATGCAGTTACTGTATAACATTCTGCACTGACGTTATTTTATTTGTATAACTTTCTGTACTGATGTTATATATTTCGACTACCCTGCATTAGATTACTTTTTATAGTTCTGGTGATATGCCCTGCACTAGAACACTTTTGTAGCTTTTTAAGGGATATGATCACTTTGCCTGATATTTGTCTACACTAAGCTTACTACAGTGTAAATATCTCTCCTCTTTAGTTGTATTTTGAGTCTCCAATATTTACTAAGCTGTTAAACACTTGATAGTGTTTAACAAAAGCAGAGCAACTGTCTGTCATATTGAAAGTCTCAGTGCCTACAAAATACTGTTTCTACTCTTACTTTCTGCTGCTCTCCTTCATCTGTCTGCCATTAGTCTCCACTATCTATCTCCCTCTCACCTCATCACTAATGACTCGATCCATACCTATTTTTCTAACCTATTCTCTAACTACTGCACTCTGCTATGCTATCCCTTCTGCCCTTCACATTTCTACTCCTCTCCCTTTCTCCCTTCCTTCTCTCTTTTCATCACCTGCAATTTAAACTAATTTTGGTATTGTCTCTCTCCTACAGTACTTTAGGCTTGGGTCCTCCCTCCCTGCATTAAGTACAAAGAAATACCTCTGACTAATTCCTGAAGACACCTTGAATCCCAACCGCTTGCCTGGCACATTGGAAACTTCCATTAAAGGAGAACCCTTACAGGATTTGAGCTAACGCATGCGCTTAAAATAAGGTACTTAATTACTGTATACTTGCTGTGCTATTTGTTTAGTCAGGAGTTTGACCTCCCTGTGTGTGATACAGCAGCCCTCCGCAGACCGGTCTACCCCTTCCCCCTTCTAATTTCTCCCCTACCTTGAATTTACTTCTAACTCTCCCTAACATAGAACTTACTTAAACCCACTACGGGTTTGGTCTTTCCCTGCTACGTATTACGTTTTCCACCACTAGGTGGCAGTCTCTACCTATACAAACCCCAGTTTCTCAGTACATTCCCAACTGGTTTTCAGTTTTTCCACTAAGAGCTGGCTGAGATCTAACATCATTAAACTGTAAATATTTTCTTTCAACTTGCACAATCCCTCTTGAAAAGCTAACCTACTCTACCTTGCCTGACAATTGTAGTACAAATCTTTCTACTTTAGCTAGTAAACTACACTGTGCTGACTGATACTTTTTCTGCTGCACTGACCTTCTTTGGCTCTTCCTGCTCCGTTCTCCCTCCAAATCTCACCCACCCCCAGTACTCTTAACTATATTCTCACCTTACCACACCCTTTCAGCTTAATCAGCCAATCCTCATCCTCTCCTCATTACCCCTCCCTCACATAACCCTCCCACATACACTCCTACAGTTGCACCCCTCCCTCATACTTATACTTTCCCTCTCTCTTCTCTAATTCCCAATATAACTCCAAACTTTATTACACACTCCCTTAATTCCCATACTACCTCTATTACTTTACAACACATTAGCCCCAGTCATAACAATCAGTTTCCTTTATAATCCATACTTATCTCTCTTTCTCCTCTCTGACATGTTCTCATTACAACGTCAAATCCTCCATACCCCCTACCTCCTACTTCTGCTACTAATTCCCTTATACCAAGCCACTTCTTATACCTCCCATGCCTGTCCAATTCTTCCAGCAAAAACAACCTCTAAACTTACTCTCCTGTACCCTCACTCTTTCTTTCATTTCCACTTTATCTCCCCTTCCCTCATTCAATCTAACCCTCTGCACCTTTTCCATTCTAAAATCTTCTCCACCAAAGCCAAAATAGTGTCACCAACTCCACTCTATAGTCCTCCCAAACCTACTCCTTGCAAGCTAAAATGGCTAAAGGATGTCTCCTTTAACAAACTATTCCTAACAGGTGACATCCACCCCAACTCTGGTCCCTTAACCTGTAACAACAACACCAACCCCATAACTATTTCCACCTCTGATAATACCCTAAAGATCTTCGCAATAAACGCTCAGAGTCTTAGCAATAAATCTCATCAATTCCACACCTAGCTAAGCCATAACCAACCTGACATCCTAGCCATCTCTGAAACCTGGCTCAAACCTTCCATCTCTGATTCAAAAATTCTGCCCCCTGGATTTCATATTCTCAGAAATGACCGTGTAAGTAAAAAAGGTGGCATCACCGCCTTACTCTATTCTAATCTGCTCACCCTAATAACCCTCCAAATTCCTATCCCCCAGTTTAAGAACACTGAACTAACCACTGAACTACTAAAACTAAACAAACATAAAAACATTTGCTTCATTGCCCTCTGTATCCCTCCTGGTAATAATATATCAATACTTGAAGAAATTCTCCTATGGGCTTCCACAAAACTTAACTATGAGACTTACATCTTAGGAGATGTAAATATTGATTGGAACAATCTCAACATCCCCTCTCCTTCCCTATCTATCAACGTCTACAATTTCACTCAGAATATCCTCTCTGTCACCTGACCTAACAAAATTAATCCCCCTGGATCCACCTTAGACTGCATCCTAGTCTCTAACCCTAATAAAATAACCAAATCTGGCACAATTCCTGATATCATTAGTGACCATCTACCAGCCTTCATTCATCGCTCTACTAGCTGTTCTCCACAACAACATCAATATATCCTTACTCGCAATCTTCGCAACTTCAACCCTACTACTTTCTCAAATATATTCAAACAAATGAACTGACATATTCTTAACACCCTTCCCCTCGATAAAGCTATAGACCACTTCAGCTCTGTCTTCCTTGAAATTTTAAACTCCATAGCCCCCCTTAGAAATAAAAGAATCAAAACTAACACAGTTCCCTGGCTCTCCAAAGAGACCAAACAAATAATGCATCAAAGGGACAAACTGTGGAAACTTCACCAAAATAACAATTTAACCAATACCTTGCTTCAATATAAACAGCTCCGTAACCTCTCAAAAAAGCTAATCACCAAGGACAAAAAAAAACTACTATACTAAGCTCCAGTCTAATAACTATAATACTCCAAAACAATTCTGGAGGACAATAAACTCGCTTCTCCATCCAGGCTCAAAAACTAATCCATGTCCCAATCCAAGTAAAACTGACCATCAACTAGGTTCTGAATTCAATTTCTTTTTCATCTAAACCATTTCTTCCCTCACAAAATCTTTTCCCAACAATAACCCAGCTACCCTTTACCCTCCCCCCTCAAACCCTCCAAATAACCTTCCTCCTCTATTTGAGCTTAAATCTGTCTCCACAACTCTCATAAAAAACTCCTATACAAACTTAAGCCCTGCTCTAATGCACCCGACAACATTCCCTCATCCTACATAAAACATGTCACAGATGGCATTGCTCTCCCAATCAGTATCATTATAAACAGATCGATAAAAGAATCCTATGCCCCCAAACTCTGGCACTCGGCCTTCATTCTCCCACTCCATAATGGAGGAAAAAATACCAGCATCTCAAATTTCCACCCTATTGCCTTACTCTCTCCTATTTCTAAAATCCTTGAAAAGTGCATCCACCTCCAACTTATGTCATTCCTAACCCAAAACAATCTCCTCACACCTACTCAGCATGGCTTCCACCCCGGTCACAGCACCATAACTGCCCTAATTTCTTTCTTAGATACTGTCAACCAAGCCCGTGATTCAGGACAGCTAGTTTCTACTGTGCTTCTTGATCTGTCCAAGGCATTTGACACTATCTCCTATAACCATCTGCTTTGTCATCTCTCAAACCTTCACATCTCCCCTAAAACTCTATCCTGGTTCCCCAGCTATCTATCAGACAGATCTCAAGCTGTCAAATGGAAAAACTCCATCTCTTCCTTCTTACCCACCCCAACTGGTGTCCCACAGGGATCCATCCTCGGACCTATGCTATTCAACATCTTCATCAATAACTTTCACACTGCTATTCCTGACACCAAAATCATTCAATACGCGGATGACTCAACCCTAGTCTGCTCTGCCTCTAACCTCTCTGAATTGCTGTCTAAAACCCAAACTGCCTTCTCAAAAACTGAAAACTGGATACACCAAAACCACTTCTTTCTTAATGCAAGCAAATCCAAAATTCTACTATTCCCACCCACTAAGAACTATTCTTTCAATAAAAATGACTTTAAAATCCTTAGCCAATCCAACACACCTATAGAAGTTGTCCCTTCGTTAAACTACTCGGCATAATTGTTGATGAACACCTAAAGTTCGATATACGTGTACAACAAAACATTAAAAAGTCCCACCAAAAGCTAGGTATGTTATATAGGAACAATCACTTTCTCTCCAACTCAACCAAACTCTGGCCTCTACTTTTCTTCTTCCTTCCTTAATATATGGTGTTCCTCTCCTAACCAACCTGTCCTCCTCCATTACCTCCAAACTAGAGAGCTGCTACAATAAAATCTCTAAATTTGCCTCCAAATCCAAAAATTCCACTCACCACTGCCTCTCCCTGCAATCCCTGAACTGGCTAGAACTACCAAACCACCTAGATTACCTACAACTCTCTATAGCACATACACTCATATTTCAGCCTTCAAAATGCCCTGCTCTAAATAATATCCTTCCTCCCTATATTCCCAACAGAACCCTTAGATCTGAACATCAGAACTTAATAGCTATCCATAAACCCAAACATCCTGCTGGCCAACTGCTCCTCTCCTATGCTCTAGGCAAAAAATGGAATTCCCTTCCTCAATCACTAAGAAGCACCCCTAACTATGAAAATTTCACAGCCCAGCTTTTTATACACCTGTCTACTAAATGAAAATGCCCCTGCCTCCTCCCTACTTAAGCTCTGATTACCTTAAGCCTTGAGAGTCTCCCCCTTCCAGCCCATAATTCCTCCTTACTTAAGCTTCGATCACTTCAAGCCATAAGAGTCTCCCCCTACTGGCACATAATCACTATATACCTCCCTCAGACATATTATTTCATCTCTATCAAATCTCCCTGCACTTTCCTGCGACTTTATTCCTCTCCTTACTTCTTCCACTCCTACTATATTTGCTCAACAAAACTTGTAAATATTGTAAATATAGAGTACTCCTTTCTACTCTAATATATGCATGTAAAGCATATCCACAATTTCTCAAATTCCTGTAATTTCTCAATACATATCAAATATCCTTAACATTCAGTTTCAATAAATTTCTGCTAACGTATACTCAATGAAAAAGCTTAATTTAATCAGTTACACAGAATTGTTTCTGGTACTAGGTTGTACCTATTGTAATCATATTTGTAAACTGCTAATGCATTCTCAGACCTTGCTTGTATTTCTTGTAAGTCCTGTATGTAAACTGTTTTTTAATGCATTCTCAGAGCTTTTCTTCCCGGGCCTCCACTGAAAATGGGCCATGCTGACCCAGTGGACTTCCCGGGTAATCAAACTGGAACTAAAATAAAATAAAATAAAATAAAAAAATAAAACGTGCAACATTGTAGTAATAAAAGAGACAATTTAATGAATCATTGGTGCAATAATTCTATATTGTTAATTCAACAGATATTGTGCAGCAGTAGCTGCCGTGAGGTAGAGAGTTATAGAAATACAGCACTGTGGGAAAATGAGGTGAAAGGAGAAAAGGAGGTAAGGGATATGGGTGGGTGGTTAATGTCAATGAAGTCCAAAGGTAGGAAGTGCTTTGTAAAAGCAGAGTAGAATTACTATAAAAAGAAACCAATTTATGTAATCGTACCATTTTCGTACCACTTGTGATGTGCTTGTATGTTTTAATTATACCATGATGGTTGGAAATTAGCTGTAAGCAGAAGATACTTCTGTAAAAATGTTCAAGACAAAAATAAGGATTTTATTAAGAAATGTCATTTCTACAATGAAACACCTTTTCTTTTATCCCAGTGTTTAGCAATAAAGAATTCACCCCATCAGAAATATGCCATATTAAAATGTGAGGTCTGTCAAGTACAGGAATACCAATGAGAAAGTTGCACCATTATCAGTTAGTATTTATCAATTTATATTCCTTTTGCTTCATAGATAGAAATGTCTATATTGAATGAAAACATCTGCAGGACCAAAATATATGGAAAACATCAGTAGTGGACTTGTCCCTACAAATTATACTAGATGAATAAGCTTTGCCTATGGCAATAAGTTTGTAGAAAGTCAGACAGGCATTATGCAACAGCGTAAATTGGCCATGAATAAACTCAGAAAAAGGTAACATCTATATGCCTTGGTCCATATTTCCTCCCCATTATAGTCAATATTTGCCTCTTTTAACAGTGATGACCAACAAATGAAATAATGTGTCTCTGAGAAATTCTGTGAATTCAACACTGGGATAAATAAGAAAGAGAGATAGTTTTTAAGAATAATTTAAATAGCATAAGATTAATGTGACTTATTCATTATTAATAACAAGAAGTGGACAGAAATTTACAGCTGTTGTTTTAATTAGATTCAACTATTGAATCTTGCTGGTTATGAGTCTCCAAAGGTAAATCACATCCAATGACAAGGTAAACTCATTGTTTGTTAAGAAGTTGTTGGGTTTTTTTTTGTCTTTAAGCATAGGAAAATATGAGCGCTTAAAGGTTTTATTGTTTATAGTAGAATACAGATTACCACTGACAGACTAGAAAATTCCATTCCCTTTGGAAAAAAAACTACTTTTAGAATTTTTTGCTGAAGCCTAATTTGTTTATGAAATGTTAAGTATTAAGTATTACAATTTTAAGAAATGAAAAAAAAAATTGTGAAAAATCTTCTGGGTTTCTAGAAGAAAATGAGAAGTGCCAAGATCCAGACTAATTAAACTTATCACTGAGATACAAAAAAGAGTATCACTGGGGGAAGTAAAATGCTCTGAAATTTAACCTTGGCAGAATTGGAGATATTTGCTGTTCTGCCAAGCTTGAAAACATATAAAACATATGGATATGTTAAAGTTGTTTTTTTTTTTTTTATTTGAATCTGAGAGATTATTTAGACTTGTCCTATTTTTATTAATAGATTCAAAATATGAATTCTAAATCTGAGAATTAATATTATGCAAGAATATTACGTTATGGGGGAATATAACAATGGATACTCTTAACATAATTTTAAATATGAACTTGTTCCAGTTTTCTAATGCTATCTTAATTTTATCTATACCTAAATTAAAACTGTCCCAAATAAATGTGGTCACATCTGATTTTTATTTAATGGCAAAATATTTAAACTTGTCATGCAAGATATCAATGTTAGCAGTGAATGTGAATGTTGAGTTAATTTTCTCATTACTATTATACAAGTTAAAATATTTAATGTAGCTAGTCCTAATTTGTAGCATGAGGTTTTGCTCTGCATTTCTATAACCTGTTATGGCTGAAGCATAGGTTTTGAGGGGTTCTTAAAATATAACAAACTATCTATAGCAAACATGTTATCTGATAATGAATTAAATAAAGTCATCCCTGTTAATAAAGGATTCTGAATAATTGAAAAATGAGTGGTTCATCAGTTAAAAATAATAATTTAGAGTGACAGCGGACAGCTGTGTCTATTACTTCTAGAAAATTTTATCAGAAGTGAAATTTTACCATTGATTGCTACACAAATATACACTGAGGTTTTAGAGTTTTAATATGTTTTTTTTTTTCAAATGAGAATTTAAGACATTAAATGTGAAAGTTATTTGGACTTAATACAGCATTCTACTGATGCCTTGTGCAAATACGTTTTGTTAATCGCATCGTATTATGGTATATAATTAATTTGTGCAAAATAATATTACTGTTGGACCAAAGTAATCTTAAGAATCCAGAGAGACATTTAGAAATCATCTGAATAGCAGCTAAATGAAAGTTTTCAGCAAGTAGCACTGAGAAATTTTGATGCAAAGAATAATTAAGGAGCCACTGAGATATTTTTGTTAATAAAGGATCTGAGTTTTGTTTTAAGCATAAAGAGAGTTTTAAAGGATCTGAGTTTTGTTTTAAGCATAAAGAGAGTTTTAGACCTCTTTCATGTGTTTATCACTTCTATAACCTCAGCAGGATTGGGGATATTTGTTGTTTAAACACAAATATGCTGCCTCAGACTCCTTTGGTGAGAATTTTGAATGTAGCTGCAGATTATAACATTCTACAACTAAATTGGGAGAGAAACTGACTAAATTCTAATTGATCGATTTTTCAAAACATTTTATTAATGTTTGACATATTTACAATATATACATATAAAGGAGGAAGATTAAAAAATACACAATAGACATTTTTCAAATAATTGAAAACAAACTTTAAAATTGTTTTTCATTATATTTAACTATTAACATCTCCTATCTGTCCCAGCAAGAAGGGTTTATAATACCATTTTCAGATCTTAACTTTACTTCTTCATAGGTTCATAGGTTCATAGGTTCATACTAGGCTATCTGCCCTAGGGCATTTATAAGCCTAGCCAGAATGTGTTTGGCTTTCGCCACCCATTTTAAATTTATTTTGCTATGCCCTTTTTCGAGGTTAGTATACTGTGCCTCTGTCTAACAGTGACACAGAAGTGATACCCGGGGTAAACCTACGATCTCCCATCCACTCATCAAGATTCCTCTTGAAGAGAGTCAATGAGGGACTCTGCCTAACCTGGACTGGGATTTTATTCCAGAGTGAAGGGAGCCTCTGGGTTATGAATCTGTCCCTCCAGCATGTCCTATTTATTTCAGTGCTGAGGTTCAAGTCTCTCGAGCGCGTAGCTCGATGGGATTTGGATTTTCTGAGGTGCAGCATGTCCATTAATTCCGGGTTGGACATGGCTTTATACGTCAGGCACAGATCGCCTCTGAACAGGTGGTATGCCACTGAGTAGAGCTGGAGTTTCTTTAACCGGGCAGCATATGACATCTGTTTGAGCCCTTTGATCCTCTTGGTGAGGTACTTTTGGGTTCTTTCCAGTTGCTGCAGGTGTCTGGTAAGGTACATCCCAAAAGGGGCATTGTACTCAATTATGGGCCTGATGAGGGATGAGTAAAGAGGCATGATGACCTCCCCTGATCTAGATGTGAATCCCTTCATGATTAGGTGGGCTATATAAAATGTTTTTCTAACCACTTTGGACACGTGGTTGTCAAATGAGAGATTGCTATCAACTTGGGTCCCCAGGTCCCTAATTACTTCTTCTGTACTTAATGGATTACCACCTATGTGGTAATTTGTGGGCACTTTGTTTTTGCCAAAGGGGATGACTATACACTTTTTGGCATTTAGCTTGAGGCCATGGCTCTGACACCAGTTGTCTGTTTCTATGAGGCCCTTTTGGAGGATGCTTGTGTCGGCTGGAGAGTCGATTATGGCCCAGTTTGCAGTCATCTGCGAACGTGGTCAGCCACAGTCCTTCCGTGTTGGCCTGTACCTCCGAGAAATATATACTGAACAAGAGAGGTCCCAGGACTGAGCCTTGTGGGACACCACTTGTAACTGGTTTGGAGTATGACATGGCTCCAGCAATTCTAACCATGTGGGTTCTGTCCTTGAGCCAGTTTGCAATCCATCTAGTGACATAGGGGGTTATATTTAAGCTGGTGAGCTTATCTATAATGCCAGAGTGGGGTATTGTATCGAAGGCTTTTGCGAGGTCCAGGTAGGCTGTGTGGACCACCTTCCCCTCGTCAATGGCCTTGGTGACTGTTTCAAAGAAATCAACCAGGTTTAAGAGGCAGGATCTGCCCTTAACAAAGCCGAACTGGGTAGGATCCAGTGTCTGTAGGTCCCCAATATCTTTATTTATGAGGTCCATGATGATCCTTTCCATAGCTTTGCAGACCAAGCTAGTCAGGCTTATGGGGCGATAGTTTCCGGGATCCGTTGAGGCACCACCTTTATGGAGAGGGACCACTGTTGCTGTACGCCACTCTTTGGGCACATATCCTGTAGTAAGGCTGAGATTGAACAGTAGTTTTATGTTTGGGTTTAGCTCTTCTTGGAGTTCATGTAGGATGCAGCCCGGGACACCATCTGGTCCCATTGATGCTGTGTTTTTTGCTTTGGAGAGGGCGGCTCTTACGTGAGCATCTGAGATGTCAGGGGCAGCACTCTGCTGGGATAGATATTTGCCCTTTTGGTGGGGAGTTTGCGCTGAACCTGTCAGCTAGGATGTTGGCAATGTCTGTGGGTTCCGTGTATTTTTTGTCATTTTGGACTAATTCTGAGCATATCTGTGAATTACCACCCAGGTTCCTAACATAACTAAAGAAAGCCTTGTGATTATCCTTAGTGTCCTGTGCAATTTTTCTCTCGAAGCTGGCCTTAGACAATTTTATGAGTGCCCGTAGTTTTTTGCTAATACTGATCAGTGATGCCTTCCCTTTTTGGGATTTTGCTCTATCATTTAGTAGCTTCCTCCTTCTATTGTATAGTTTGTTTATGGCTGGGGTCCACCAGATAGGACGTCTGCCTTTGGAGGATTGGGTCTTGGTTTTATTTGGGATCGCATGATCCATGCATTCCTGAAGGTGTTCATAGAATGCGTTTATAAAGGATTCTGCGGTCTGGGCCGTATTTTCCACAGGCCCGGGGGCTTTGAAGGATTCCACCTCGGTTTTGAGGAATGTGAAATTTGCTTTAGAGAAGTTTTTCACTGTGGTTTTCTGGGCAGGGGGTGGGGTCGGGATGTGAATATCCAGTGAGATTAGTTTATGGTCTGATCTTACCAGTGAGGGATACACTTCTGGCCTGGAGCATAGAGTCCCCATGTTGGTGGTGATCAGGTCCAGTATGTTTTCCCCTCTTGTGGGAGTGGTAACAAGTTGTTCCATAGCATTTGAGTTTATAAATTCTAGGAACCTTTGGGCTAAGGTGTTGGAGCTAGAGTAATGCTCCCAGTCTATGTTTGGGTAGTTGAAGTCGCCCAATATAATGGTGTTTGGAGAGACCTTCATATTTTCCAGTGTTCTCAGAAAGGCCGAGTGGGGTTCCTGGGTTTGGGAGGGTGGTCTGTAGCAGGCTATAAACTGGAAGGCAGTTTTACCCACTGTTAGTTGCACATGGATAGTCTCTGATGCTTCGTGCTTTGCCACCAACCTGGAGGTGTGGGTATCTTTGATGAATATCAATAGTCCCCTCCTTTTGTGGTTCAGTCCAAGTTTTGGGGCCGAAAAGCATGGTATGAGGTATAACCTGGTAGTGCTGGGGTGCTCTCGGGAGCCCTGAACCAGGTTTCTGTTACTGCACAGATATCGATGTTCTCCATGCTAAGGAGAGTTTGAGTCGTGCATCTTGAGGTTTAGACTTCTGGCGTTGAGTAGCATTACTCTTAGTTTCTTATCCCTTGTGATACCTATGGAGGTGGGTTTGTCTTTTGAGCCTTGCCTAAAAAAGGCACTATGGGGGTAGCAAGAGCCTTTGCCAATATCGAAAGCCCAGGGGTGACAGGTGCAAGCCGTCCCTAGCGAAGCATCGTGGCTTGTCGAGCATATCATCCCAAGCTGACAGGCATTGGATCCCCTTTGAATGACACCAGTACTTAAGCCAATTGTTGAAATTGATCATCTTGTCTTCATATTGTGGCATCATTCTTGGTGAGGGTAAGATGCTACTCAAGGTCAGGGTCATGCCGGCCTATAATATACAATATATACATATAAAGGAGGAAGATTAAAAAATACACAATAGACATTTTTCAAATAATTGAAAACAAACTTTAAAATTGTTTTTCATTATATTTAACTATTAACATCTCCTATCTGTCCCAGCAAGAAGGGTTTATAATACCATTTTCAGATCTTAACTTTACTTCTTTTTCATTATTACATAGAATGGTGGCTAATTCTATGAAATCATTGAATAATGGAATTGAATCAGATTTCCATTTTCTAGTAATTACTTTTCTAGAAACTGCTAGGAGACCCCAGAACATACAACATTGGTTACTACTTATTACAGAAGGTATTGGAACATTTACCAAAATTATCACTGTTGTATGGTCACATTTATCTGTCCATAGGTTCATAGGTTCATAAGTAGGTAGTAGGCTATCGGCCCAAGGGCCTATGTAAGCCTAGCCAGCAAGGTACCATAGCTTACGCAACCCAAGAAAGTTATTTTCCTGTGCCACTGTCCAGCAGAGACACAGAAGTGATCCCCGGGGTGTATTTCCTATTTCCCATCCACTCATCAAGATTTTTCTTGAAGAGTGCTAATGAAGAACTTTGCTTGACATAGATGGGTAGCTTGTTCCAGAGTACAGGAAGTCTCTGGGACAGGAATCTATCCCTCCAGTGTGTCCTGTTTATTGTGGTGACAAGGTTTAGGTCCCTAGAGCATGTAGCTTGGAGGGATTGGGATTTCTTTAGGTGTAGCATGTCCAACAGCTCTGAGTCTGACATAGCTTTATGTTAGGCAGAGATCACCTCGGAGTAGGCGATATGCTACAGAGTAAAGCTGGAGTTTTTTGAGGTGGCCAGTGTAGGGCATTTGTTTGAGGCCAGTAATCCTCTTTGTGAGGTACTTCTGTGGCCTTTCCAGCTGCTGCAGATGTCTTGTGAGGTACATTCCAAAAGGGGCGTTGTACTCTATAATGGGTCTAATGCGTGACGAGTAAAGGGGAACAATGACCTCTTTTTTCCTGGATGAGAACCCTTTTATGATGAGGTGTGCCACGTAGAAGGACTTCCTGACTACTGTGGTGATGTGACTATCAAAGGAGAGACTGCTGTCCACCTGGGTCCCAAGGTCTCTTATCATGCATTCGGTGTTAAGTAGATTGCTGCCTATGTGGTAGTTCATGGGTACAGAGTTTTTACCAAAGGGGATGACACTGCACTTTTTGGCATTGAGCTTGAGGCCATGGCTCTGACACCAGGCATCTGTCTCAGTGAGGCCTTTCTGTAGGATGTTCACATCATTTGGAGACTTGACTATGGCTCCTAGTTTGCAGTCATCTGCGAACTTTATCAGCCAGAGACTTTCTGTGTTAGCTTGTACTCCAGAGAAGTAGATACCAAACAGGAGAGGTCCCAGGATGGAACCCTGTGGCACTCCACTTGTCACTGCCTTGAGGTCAGATTTGGAGTCTGCAACTTTTACAGTGTGGGTTCTGTCAGTGAGCCAGTTGGCAACCCATCTTGTGACGTAGGGATTTATACCTAGTTTAGTGAGTTTAGCTATAATTCCAGAATGGGGGATGGTGTCGAAAGCCTTGGTGAGGTCAAGATAGGCTGTGTGAACCACCTTATCCTCATCCACAGCTTTGGTGACTGCCTCAAAGAAGTCGATCAGGTTCAGAAGGCATGATCTGCCTTTCACAAACCCGAACTGGGTGGGATCCAGAGTTTGGAGGTTACTAATGTCTTTGTTTATGAGTTCCATATTGCTTTAAAGAAATTATGTATATCTTTCTAATACTTATCGACTTTTCCACAATCCATAAATAAATGTATCCAGTTTGCTTTGGTTATTTTTACCACATCTCCAACATTTTGAATTTGTACATAATTTCTGGATGGGTATATCTCTTCATATGGTGCAATGAAAAACATTGTATTTATTCTAAGATTGTGCATATACATAATCATTATCTATAACTTAAAAATGCTGCTGGAGGCATGATTTAGCTTTAATAAGCTTACCAAATATTTTTAATGAACTGATCTCATTCTGTATCACATTTAACTGGAGTTTTTAACTCACGTAATAATACATTTGAGTCATGTAATAATTTAGTTAATATGGTGCAGTAGCCGATATCATATGCTTTCCAGATCATAATTGGATTGAAGTTCTTTGTCTAGTTTTTGAATGCATTCCTCAAGAGTATGAATTTGTGTTGCTGTATACCACTTAATGTTGGAAGCTTTGTTCTTTAATTGTCTCCGTAAAGCAAGTGTAAAAGCAGCCTATCTATTATCTTACAGAGTTGTGCTATCAATAGTACAAAGGACTGAATCAGTTCTGCTATTTGTTATTAACACTGCATCTTGTAGGACATTCAAGTTTAACCTCCATTTAGCCTATGTCTGTAGATTTGGTGATTTTTAAGTGCATCTAAGAGTACTCAAAAAGTAAATTGGTTCTGAATTATATACAAGTTAATACCTCAGAAATATTTCCAACTAAAGGTCTCCTAATTCCTTTCACTGTAAAGCTTAATAATCACTGGTTATTTCTGTAACAAAATATTGAGAGTACTCATAATTTAGAAAGGCAAAAAAAATGTTCTTGTTTATATTTTATATTTTATATAAACCCTACTACTAGAATGCTGTATGCTGACATTACTAAAGGAATTGTTAATCTATACATAACTTATGTTTATATGGAATCTATATTTCTGTATGATATTCTTGTGTAATTTCTTTATGATATGCAATTGGAGCTTTTCTCCCCGGGCCTCCGCTGAAAATGGATATGTGTCCATTCGGACTTTCCCGGTTAACAAATGTAAAATAAAATAAATAACTAAATAAAATAAATAAATTTCTGATAGTAAAAAATAATCCATTCTAGGCCATGTTCTGAGTAATAATGAAGAGAGGGTAAAATCTCTTATTTAACTGTGCAATATGGATCAAAATGATCATATGCCTGAATTCAGACTTTCAACAAGCTCAAATCTTTTTTGAGGTATGAATGGGCAGGCCATTCTTTATCAAACACTGAACCATGTCAGTTCCAGAAAGAGTTTTTTTTTTTTAATCCATCATCACTTTTGAGGTTTGGTTATGTTTAGAGACAATACAGCAACCTACCTCCCATGGCGATAATGTTTTTTCATGATATGTTGTATTGTTTCAATGTACAGGGTAAAGGTTTTCAAAGATGAACTCACCATCAGATAAGCTGGTAACACAAACCACAGTGCTTGTTTTATATGAAGATGAGATACCTGATTGTAGGATCTGATACTGAACAGGCTAGTTAATTAATGGGAAAAAAATCCATTTAAATGTAAACTTAATTAACAGTTGAGACAATTTAGCTAAGTTGTTTATAAAATGTATGTTCTTGATCTGCTAGAATAGTCAGGTACAGCGATACATGATATTCTGATCCTTCCCACTCCATGTTAATAGTATAATGGACTGCATTTCAATTCACCTATATGATGCCTTGTATAATCAAAGGCATCCTGTATAATCAGCAGTTTATGTAACCTCTTGATTGGCTGAGAGGCTGCTCCTGGTAAACCTAGTGAACTTGAAAATACAACTTACATAAGCAGCACAAGAACAGCTGCATCAACTAAACCCCAAAAAATAATCTTAACAATTTTAATTGAACAAAACTCCATAGGCCTTAAAAGGGATGTTTAACTTTCACCAGTAATAATAAATCTAAATGTGTGTGTTCATTGTCTGAGGATACCAAACATGAAGTAAGGCTATCTAAAGAAACGTAGCCCATTAACAAATGAGCATCTCAGTTTGAAAATGTGCCCATATGCAAAGAAATTACATATCCAAAGTTGATCTTGAAACAAGAAGAAAGCATAAACTCATATATAAGTGACTGGGTGTGATTCATCATAAAATGGTAGTTAAGACAGCAACTTGCAATGCAGTTAGGCAACATTTAAATTACAGAGACTACTCTGCTGACAAATGCTGTTGTTTGGTTGTTAAGCTAATATCTATATCTGATGTTCCTGGCTCAATAGTAAGGCACTGTTACAAATACATACATAAAATAATACCGGACTATTAGCCCCATTAGCATAGGATAAAGCCTTGACTGTGGCATTGACAATCTGACTGCAGTTAATAGCTCAGGCACCTGCTGGAGCACGCATGGGGAGAAGAGGAATGAAGAGGCTTAACCCCTATAACCTCTCTTCTGGGGGGAGGGGGGTTGTGCTCAGAATATACTGTTCACAGCAGAATCCCTCAGAAGATATGCTTGATTGCCAGGTGTTTGATGACATTCCATATGAAAGCATCAATGCACGTCACAAAGCTCACTGACTGCATACTAAAACGTGCACCTTTGGATACTGATAATTACGCACATTGGGATGACAGGGCTTAAGCAAGGGGGGAAAAAGGTGTCCTCTATCTGCAAGGATAATGTTCTCACATCTGATTTGCCTGATCCTCATGCTCTGAGCCTAAGAATAATAAATGATCAATGGACAGTGGGGAGTAGAGAATACAGGAAAAATAGAATACATTGCCCTGGGTGTAAATGTAAAAAAAAAAAGATTATGTTTTTCATGCTGACTTTCCTGGAAGGCACAAGCACATCTTATAGGGAAAAAATGATTATTAAAAATGCTCCAAACATTAGTCCATTTTTATCTGACCAGGCCTAATATCACAGACACATACATAGATATCAATTAATGGTCATGCTAGGATCAAGAAGGTGGAAAAAAACTAATAAACTGTTCTGTTCCCCAAGTCAGACAATTACTTCTGGCTAAGATTTCCAGAAGGATGCATCTTCAGGGTAGGAGAGTATTGTCCAGTTAAGTTACTAGGGAAAGGGGTTAAAAATCAATATTGTTTTGCCAATAGACTCACTTAACGTACGTAAGACTTAAGAATGGTTATTGTTTTGTTCATTGGCATAAAAAGTTCAAAACATGAATAAGGAGCTACTACGTATAGTTGAGTTGTCAGCTTTTAAGATTGTATTGAAGTCCTGACCCATAAGAGCAGCCCTGTCATCCATCTTGGAATCAAGAGACAATAAATATACCCAACAGGACCCATCATTGCCTTGCTCTTCAAAAACTACACTAGCTTGAATTTCCCACTCTGTTATTGCTCAGTCAACTCACCACTGCCCACTCCATTAGCCACAAACCTGAAAACTGCCCTGCACTCTCCAACCTAGTGCAATGAAATACCAACCCCAGGACCCTTAGATCATCTGATACACTTATACTCAAGGTAACAATGTCCCATAATTACTTTGGTGACTCTCTCTTCTCCTATAAAGTAGCCAAACAGTGGAACGTAATACCCCAGAATATCCTAAAAACACAGATAGTCATAGCTTCAAACAACTCCTAAAGGAATACCTTCCTCAACAATGGCTATGTTCCTGTAACACTCCTGGCTAGTTTCTCATACCATCAATCAAATGCTTCTTTTCCGATATCTTCTCCTTGTCTTACTTCTACCAAATGAAAATACCAGAATGGTTTATTTTAGTTATGTGTCTAATGAGTTTCATATTAATGTGTGTAATAAGGCTAAGGAAATGTAATGTTTTCTGTTTACATTCTCTTTTTGTAAATTGTGATTGTAGGCAACTGTTAAAGTTTTTGTATATTCTTTGTAAAATGTTTGCAATCTTTTTGTACTATAGTTATGGAGCTTTACTCCCCGGTTCTCCACTGAAAACAGGCTACTTAATCAGCTGGACACTGCCTGGTTAACACATGTAAAATAAATAAATAAATAAAATAAATATGTCTGTTGACTAGCAGGTTGTAAAATGGCTCTGTTGATTAGTTTAGCACAAAAAGACAGAAATCATTATTATTTCTACTACTGAACAGAGCCAGCAAAAAAAATGACAATAAGGAACTATTTTTTGTTTATCTGAGAGTAGCATAATAAATTGGTCATTGTCCACCAATTGGGTATAAGCAGAACAATCAGACAGAGTTTTATACACATCAGTATCCAAACATTTGATATTGACTAGTACATTAATATAAAGATGTTGCCATGAGTAAGCACCAAGCAGGGGGAAAGCTAAGTGTCGCATTATTGAAACACACTTTATGTAACTTATGCACATATACTAAAAAAGTAGGCTCCCACCCAGGTGTACTTTACATTGGTAGGCATCAGAACACAGCCAATTACAAGAAAAAGTATAAGCTTGTTATAATCAATTATCCAAATTAATCTTGGACACAATATAAATCTGTAGATAATCTACATTATACTGTAGTATATTAGCCAAACATATTGACAAAATTATTAGCAAAATATTCCATCAACTACAACTATGCCCGTACATTAATTCACATCTTCTCACCCATGCAGCTCATAATACCTTAGCTAAAATTGTGCTTATCCCTAAAACTGCATATGGGCTCCCTCTTGGAACCTTCTATTTCAGCTTAGACATCTGTAAAATGCAAATGACTGTAAGAAAAATCTACAGATGTGTTCTTCGAACTGGGAAACTATCACTCCCAACTTTTACACCAGTGTACCTGGCTACCTACCACCTATAAATGAAAGAGGTGTATTTCTCCTTAGCTGTCAAATCTACAAGTTGTTAAAATGTGGCATTGTCCCCCTGACAAAAATCACAAATCAAAGACCTAACTAGTCATTTAGAGACAGATAAGAAGACAGCATTACCCTCACAGACCTCATTTTAAAACTACCGCAGGAGAAAGAGCTATCTCTTCCAGCTATTTGGAACTGGCTACCTGCAAATGTGCAGTAGAAAGAGGAATTATTTAGAAACAAAGTAAAAAAACAACTGTTTAAGGACACCGGATTCTCTTGCTTCTGTGACAGTGGCTAGTCTTTGCAGCTCACGCTGCATTCATAGCTTTCTTATAAAGACATACTTATGATAACCGACCACTGGTTGAATGCCTATCTTAATTGAACATACTACAAATAACCTTACTTGCATTTATAATCGTAAATAACATACAAGTGTATTGTCTCAGCTTTGTTACTATACTGAGTACAACTCTGTGTATTATTTAATCTATGTATATTTTTTGTTTATATCTTGCACCATGTGATTGGATAGTGACTAAAAGGAGTATGTTGATCAGTCCACTTACTTGGCTATCAAACTGAAATAAATGAAATAAGCACTGAAACAAGCATTACTTATCCATGGACAAATATGTTTTGCAAATTTGTGAAACTTGAGTTTTATTTATAACTGTTGTAATTTGCCTCATTCTATAGAAAAGTCAGTATGTATGGATATGCATTTTTGATTTTTTAGTCCATTCTGGTGTCTGCATTATTTCTGCTATTAGCTGCCAAAAGGCATAGTCTGCGCTAAATATGGTCAAGACAGCTCTGTGTATTCTATGCTCAACATCTTAGCATTTTTCTAGGTGATTAAGTTTAGAATGTATTCTAAAGTATTCTTATTTGGCAATCTTCCAGACTGGAAACTTACCTTTTCATATTTAAATGTGTGTGTTTCTAATTTTGCATCAAGCTTTTTATGTGTGCAGGATACATTTGGAGTTTATAACTATAAGTATATAATGATACCATTCCCATCTTTAAAGTTGCTATTATCAGCTATCATGAGGAGCAGTGGGTGACCCCCTGTACTGAAAGTACAAGACCAATGCATGCTGTTGGCCTAGATTTCTAAGCTGCAGAAGTATTTATCACCTATTAACAAATTCCCTTTCTCTACCATTTACACACTTTTCTGACTTTCCATATGCAGCCAAGTCAATGACATTTTCTTCTTGTTTTATTGTCATGAGAAAAGACGGAGGGATAAGGAAACTCTGATTACTTATTCTTCCATACCTCAATGATCATGGTAGATATTCATGGCCATTATCCACGTATTTCCTAAGATTGCTGATTCAACTAAAAGTTGTCATAACAAAGTAAGTCCTGATGCTAGCATGAAGAAAAGGAGTTTGTAGACACAATCAAACATTCTAAATATTGAAAATGGAACATGATCAAAATGCACAGAGGGGGGCAGTACACAACCATGACCATTCTCACTAACGCCATCCTGCAGTCTCTGTGTGATAAGCTACTATAATATCACATTAGAAATACTTTCATTTGAATACGTATCTTTAGGCTCAGTTAAGTGAAGCATAAAGAAACACAAAGGTCAGGAATCAGACATAAAGATGACATTCTTTCATTGTTGCAGAGTGCTGTAGAATGCAAATGATACTCTTAAAAACAGGTTGCCACAGATACATGGAAAATACACTGATAACGATTGTACTTAATGTTTTGTTAGATATGTAGTGAGACCTTCCTTTCTTAGATGTTTGGTAACACTGCTGATTTGCTCAAGTCTACGTTACCATTCCACCAGGTATACAGAAATTTGTACAGCACATGTAATAACATTCTTCACCACATGAAAGAGTATGAGTTATATTTCTTGTCAAAGTACCCAAAGGTGACACAGAGTTAGGAAAAGCTTCAGTAGTCCGTTAAATTACCTCCCCAAGTCAGTGCACTGGATGTACTGGATATTAAATAATTAAAATAAGATGGATATCTAGAAAGAAATTTTTCATTGACTTTAATTCTTTTGATATGATAAAGAAAAGGACATTTTCTGGTTTGCAAAGTTTCACCAAGGTGTCTAGTTTTCTCTCACATCCGAAATATGTGCTATTAGGTGAATGTAGGATTCTCCAAATTGCCACAGAGCTGTGCATCTGTGCATTATTTGTGAAGGAGTATATAGGTGTCTGTGTATGTGATATCTGTGAATAGAGGTGTGTGTCTGTGCATTATCTGTCAAAGAATATGTAGAGGTGTGTTTCTGTGTGTTATCTGTGAATGAGTATATAGAGGTGTGTGTCTGTGCCTTATCTGTGAATGAATGACTATATAGAGGTGTGTATGTGCATTATCTGTGAATAGTTATATAGAATTGTGTGTCTGTGCATTATCTGTAAATGTGTATATAGAGGTGTGTCTGTGCATTATCTGTGAATGAGTATATAGAGGTGTGTCTGTGCATTATCTGTGAATGAGTATATAGAGGTGTGTGTCTGTGTGTTATCTGTAAATGTGTATATAGAGGTGTGTGTCTGTGCGTTATCTGTGAATGAGAATATACAGATGTGTGTCTCTGTGTGTTATCTGTGAATGTGTATATAGAGGAGAGTGTGTGTGTGTGTGTGTGTGTGTGTGTGTGTGTGTGTGTGTGTGTGTGTGTGTGTGTGTGTGTGTGTGTGTGTGTGTGTGTGTGTTATCTGTGAATGAGTATATAGAGGTGTGTGTCTCTGTGTGTTATCTGTGAATGTGTATATAGAGGAGAGAGTGTGTGTGTGTGTGTGTGTGGTGTGTGTGTGTGTGTGTGTGTGTGTGTGTGTGTGTGTGTGTGTGTGTGTGTGTGTGTGTGTGTGTGTGTGTGTGTGTGTATTATCTGTGAATGAGTATATAGAGGTGCGTGTCTCTGTGTGTTATCTGTGAATGTGTATATAGAGGAGTGTGTGTGTGTATGTGTGTGTGTGTGTGTGTGTGTGTGTGTGCGTGCGTGTGTGTGTGTGTGTGTGTGTGTGTGTGTGTGTGTGTGTGTGTGTGTGTGTGTGTGTGTGTGTGTGTGTGTGTGTGTGTGTGTGTGTGTGTGTCTGTGTGTGTCTGTGTGTGTGTGTTTTCTGTGAATGAGTATATAAAGGTGTGTAGGTGTTATCTGTGAATGAGTATATAGAGGTGTGTGTCTGTGTATTATCTGTGAATGAGTATATAGAGGTGTGTGTCTGTGCGTTATCTGTAAATGTGTATATAGAGGTGTGTGTCTGTGCGTTATCTGTGAATGAGAATATACATATGTGTGTCTCTGTGTGTTATCTGTGAATGTGTATATAGAGGAGAGTGTGTGTGTGTGTGTGTGTGTGTGTGTGTGTGTGTGTGTGTGTGTGTGTGTGTGTGTATTATCTGTGAATGAGTATATAGAGGTGTGTGTCTCTGTGTGTTATCTGTGAATGTGTATATAGAGGAGTGTGTGTGTGTGTGTGTGTGTGTGTGTGTGTGTGTGTGTGTGTGTGTGTGTGTGTGTGTCTGTGTGTGTGTGTATGTGTGTGTGTGTTTTCTGTGAATGAGTATATAAAGGTGTGTAGGTGTTATCTGTGAATGAGTATATAGAGGTGTGTGTCTGTGTATTATCTGTGAATGAGTATATAGAGGTGTGTGTTATCTGTGAATGAGTGTATAGAGGTGTGTGTCTGTGTATTATCTGTGAATGAGTATCTAGAGGCGTGTGTCTGTGCAATATCTGTGAATGAGTATATAGAGGTGTGTGTGAGTTATCTGTGAATGAATGAGTATAGAGAGGTGTGTGTGTGTGTGTGTGTGTGTGTGTGTTCAGGGCTGTAGTTTATTTTTGTTGGAAAGTGCTGAAAGAGTCTATACTAAGCTCTTGTTGTATTCTTTCTTTTGGAGTATCTTTTTACTGGGGTGGTAGCATGAAAACCAACCAAATAAAAACTAAATTATTTAGACATAAGCATGTTGAATTCAGGTTAAAACTGTTACATTAAATGGGTGAAATGAGTATATAATTCATTAGTAATAATTTTAATGTGCCTTGTTTTCTTCAATTACATTAAACATAACTGTCATTTTATTAATAATCTGCAAGAAAATAGTGAATGCTATTCAGTGATTATAATAAAAGCTGAAATGGCAATACAATCAATTCCCTTAGAAACTGATGGGTATGATACAAAGTCTTAGAAAACCAACTTATATTGAAGTGGTATTACTTTTCTGTGCTGGCCGATTGTAGGAGAGATGGCCAGACAGCACTGAAATATGGCACATGAGACTCTAGCAAATATTGGAGTATTGTGTGAGGTTGCAACCATGTTTGTGTTCAACACTTAGAACGTATTTTTTATTGTATTCATTGTTGTTAACCAGGCTAGAACATTCATCTAGTTGGACCACTTTAGGTTTCAATCAGAATATTATATATTATTAAATATATATGATAAAAATAAATTCTTAATGCAAGCCAGCAAAGACAAATGAATGACATATAAACATTAGGAAGATAGTCAAAACTGATTACATTTGTGTCCTGATAAAAACATAATAGCTCCTTACCAATTACAGGTGCATCATAGAATGCTTGCTGCGTGAATTCCGGCACTATTTTCCATTGTCACCTTATTTGTGTTAAGTGCAGTAACTCTATGTGATTTTAGCTACAAACCATCTTGATGCGGTTACTGTATAACATTCTGCACTGGCGTTATTTTATTTGTACATAACTTTCTGTGCCTGATGTTATATATTTAGAGCTACCCTGCATTAGATTACTTTTTATAGTTCTGGTGATATGCCCTGCACTAGAACACTTTTGCTTTAAGGATATGATCACTTTTGCCTGATATTTTTGTCTACACTAAGCTTACTACAGTGTAAATATCTCTCCTCTTTAGTTGTATTTTGAGTCTCCAATATTTGCTAAGCTGTTAAACACTTGATAGTGTTTAACAAAAGCAAACAACTGTCTGTCATATTGAAAGTCTCAGTGCCTACAAAATACTGTTTCTACTCTTACTTTCTGCTGCTCTCCTTCATCTGTCTGCCGGTAGTCTCCACTATCTATCTCCCTCTCACCTCATCACTAATGACTCGATCATACCTATTTTTCTAACCTATTCTCTAACTTCTGCACTCTGCTATGCTGTCCTTCTGCCTTCACATTTCTACTCCTCTCCTTTCTCCTTCCTTCTCTCTTTTCATCACCTACCGTTTAAACTAATTTGGTATTGTCTCTCTCCTACAGTACTTTTGGAAGCGGGTCCTCCCTCCTGCATTAAGTACAAAGAAATACCTCTATTTAATTCTGAACTGCTTGAATCCCAACCGCTTTGCCTGGCACATTGAAACTTTCCATTAAAGGAGGAACCTTACAGGATTTGAGCTAGCATGCTTAAAATAAAAGGTATAGTACTGTATACTTTTCTTTTATTTTGTTTAGTCAGGAGTTTGACACTCCTGTGTGTGATACAGCCCTCCGCCAGACGGTCTACCCCTTCCCCTTCTAATTTCTCCCCTACACTTGAATTTACTTGCTCTCACAACATAGAACTTGCCAAACCCACTACAGGTTTGGTCTTTTCCCTACTACGTGTCGTTTCCACCACTAGGTGGCAGTCTCTACCTATACAAGCCCCCAGTTTCCTCAGTACATTCCCAACTGGTTTCCAGTTTTTTTCCATAAAACTGGCTGAGAATCTAACATCATTAAACTGTAAATATTTTCTTTCAACACTGAAATCCCTCTTGAAAGCTAACCTACTCTACCTTGCCTGACAATTGTAGTGCAATCTTTCTACTTTAGCTAATAAACTACACTGTGCTGACTGATACTTTTCTGCTGCACTGACCTTCTTTAAGCTCTTCCTGCTCGTTCTCCCTCAAATCTCCCACCCCACCCCAGTACTCTGTATATTCTCACCTTACCACACCCTTTCAAGCAATCAGCCAATCCTCATCCTCTCCTCATTACCCCTCCTCCACATAACCCTCCCACATACCTCCTACAGTTTACACCTCCCTCATACTTATACTTTCCCTCTCTCTTCTCCCTGATTCCCAATATAACTCCAAACTTTATTACACACCTCCTTAATTCCCCATACTACCTCTATTGCCTACAACACATTAGCCCCAGTCATAACAATCAATTTCCTTTATAATCGCACTTATCTCTCTTTCTCCTCTCTGACATGTTGTTCTCATTACAGCGTCAAATCCTCCGCCACCCCCCTCCTACTTCTGCTACTAATTCCCCTTATACCAAGCCACTTCTTATACCTCCCATACCTTGAATTCTTAGCTTAAAAACAACCTCTAAACTTACTCTCATACCCTCACTCTTTCTTTCATTTCACTTTATCTCCCTTCCTCATTCAATCAACCCTCTGCACCTTTTCCATTCTAAAAATCTTCTCCACCAAAGCCGTAGTGTCACCAACTCCTCTATAGTCCTCCCAAACCTACTCCTTGCAAGCTAAAATGGCTAAGAGGATGTCTCCTTTAACAAACTATTCCTAACAGGTGACATCCACCCCAACTCTGGTCCCTTAACCTGTAACAACAACACCAACCCCATAACTATTTCCCACCTCTGATAATACCTAAAGATCTTACTTAATAGCAACTCGAAGTCTTAGCAATAATCATCAATTCCACACCTAGCTAATACATAACCAACCTGACATCCTAGCCATCTGAAACCTGGCTCAAACCTTCCACTCTGATTCAAAATTCTGCCCCTGGTTCATATTCTCAGAAATGACCGTGTAAAGTAAAAGGGTATCAACGCTTACTCTATTCTAATCTCACTCACCTAATAATAACCCTCAAATTCCTATCCCCAGTTTAAAGAACACTGAACTAACCACTGAACTACTAAAACTAAACAAACATAAAAACATTTGCTTCATTGCCCTCTGTATCCTCCTGGTAATAATATATCAATACTCTTGAAGAAATTCTCCTATGAAGCTTCCAATAAGAAAACTTCTAACTATAGAGACTTACATCTTAGGAAGAGATGTAAATATTGATTGGAACAATCTCAACATCCCTACTCCTTCCTCTATCTATCAAAATCTACAATTTCACTCAGAATATCCTCTCTGTCACCTGACCTAACAAAATTAATCCCCCCTGGATCCACCTTAGACTGCATCCTAGTCTCTAACCCTAATAAATAACCAAATCTGGTACTAATTCCTGATATCTCATTAGTGACCATCTACCAGCCTTCATTCATCAGGCTCTACTAGCTGTTCTCCACAACAACATCAATATATCCTTACTACTTAATCTTACATAACTTCAACCCTACTACTTTCTCAAATATATTCAAACAAATGAACTGACATATTCTTAACACCTTCCCCTCGATAAAGCTATAGACCACTTCCAGCTCTGTCTTCCTTGAAATTTTAAAACTCCATAGCCCCTTAGAAATAAAAGAATCAAACTAACACAGTTCCCTGGCTCTCCAAAGAGACCAAACAAATAATGCATCAAAGGGACAAACACAATGGAAACTTCACCAAAATAACAATTTAACCAATACCTTGGCTTCAATATAAACAGCTCCGTAACACTCTCAAAAAAAAGCTAATCACCAAGGACAAAAACTACTATACTAAGCTCCAGTCTAATAACTATAATACTCCAAAACAATTCTGGAGGACAATAAACTCGCTTCTCCATCCAGGCTCAAAACTAATCCACATGTCCCAATCCAAGTAAAACTGACCATCAACTAGGTTCTGAATTCAATTTCTTTTCATCTAAACCATTTCTTCCTCACAAAATCTTTTTTCCCAACAATAACTCCAGCACTTTACCCTTCCTCCTCAAACCTCCCTCTCCAAATAACCTTCCTCCTCTATTTGAGCTTTTAAATCTGTCTCCCCACAACTCTCATAAAAACTCCTATACAAACTTAAGCCCTGCTCTAATGCACCCGACAACATTCCCTCATCCTACATAAAACTTATGTCACAGATGGTATTGTTCTCCCAATCAGTATCATTATAAACAGATCGATAGCAAAGAATCCTATGCCCCAAACTCTGGCACTCGCTGTCATTCTCCCACTCCATAATGGAGGAAAAAAATACCAGCATCTCAAATTTCCACCCTCTATTGCCTTACTCTCTCCTATTTCTAAAATCCTTGAAAGTGCATCCACCTCCAACTTATGTCATTCCTAACCCAAACAATCTCCCTCACACCTACTCAGCATGGCTTCCACCTCTGGTCACAGCACCATAACTGCCCTAATTTCTTTCTTAGATACTGTCAACCAAGCCTCCGTGATTCAGGACAGCTAGTTTTCTACTGTGCTTCTTGATCTGTCCAAGGCATTTGACACTATCTCCTATAACCATCTGCTTTGTCATCTCTCAAACCTTCACATCTCCCCTAAAACTCTATCCTGGTTCCCCAGCTATCTATCAGACAGATCTCAAGCTGTCAAATGGAAAAAACTCCATCTCTTTCCTTCTTACCCACCCCAACTAACTAACGGTGTCCCACAGGGATCCATCCTCGGACCTATATGCTATTCCAACATCTTCATCAATAACTTTCACACTGCTATTCCTGACACCAAAAATCATTCACGCTGGATGACTCAACCCTAGTCTGCTCTGCCTCTAACCTCTGAATTGCTGTCTAAAAACCCAAACTGCCTTCTCAAAACTGAAAACTGATACACCAAAACCACTTCTTTCTTAATGCAAGCAAATCCAAAATTCTACTATTCCCACCCACTAAGAACTATTCTTTCAATAAAAATGACTTTAAAATCCTTAGCCAATCCAACACACCTATAGAAGTTGTCCCTTCGATTTAAACTACTCAAGCATAATTGTTGGATGAACACCTAAAGTTCGGAGACATAATCACGTGTACAACAAAACATTAAAAAGTCCCACCAAAAGCTAGGTATGTTATATAGGAACAATCACTTTCTCTCCAACTCAACCAAACTCTGGCCTCTACTTTTCTCTTCCTTCCTTAATATATGGTGTTCCTCTCCTAACCAACCTGTCCTCCTCATTACCTCCAAACTAGAGAGCTGCTACAATAAAATCTCTAAATTCTGCTCTCCAACCAAAAATTCCACTCCACCACTGCCTCTCCCTGCAATCCCTGAACTGGCTAGAACTACCAAACCACCTAGATTACCTACAACTCTCTTATAGCACACATACACTCGCTATTTCAGCCTTCAAAATGCCCTGCTCTAAATAATATCCTTCCTCCCTATATTCCCAACAGAACCCTTAGATCTGAACATCAGAACTTAATAGCTATCCATAAACCCAAACATCCTGCTGGGCCATAACTGCTCTCCTATGCTCTAGGCAAAAAATGGAATTCCCTTCCTCAATCACTAAGAAGCACCCCTAACTATGAAAATTTCACAGCCCAGCTTTTTATACACCTGTCTACTAAATGAAAATGTCTCCTGCCTCCTCTTCTACTTAAGCTCTGATTACCTTAAGCCTTGAGAGTCTCCCCTTCCAGCCCATAATTCCTCCTTACTTAAGCTTCTCGATCACTTCAAGCCATAAGAGTCTCCCCTACTGGCACATAATCACTATATACCTCCCTCAGACATATTATTTCATCTCTATCAAATCTCCTGCATCTTTCCTGCGACTTTTATTCCTCTCCTTACTTTCCACTCCTACTATATTTGCTCAACAAAACTTGTAAATATTGTAAATATAGAGTACTCCTTTCACTCTAATATACATGCATGTAAAGCATATCCACAATTTCTCAAATTCCTGTAATTTCTCCAATACATATCAAATATCCTTAACATTCAGTTTCAATAAATTTCTGCTAACGTATACTCAATGAAAAAGCTTAATTTAATCAGTTACACAGAATTGTTTCTGGTACTAGGTTGTACCTATTGTAATCATATTTGTAAACTGCTAATGCATTTCTCAGACCTTGCTTGTATTTCCTTTGTAAGTCCTGTATGTAAACTGTTTTTAATGCATTCTCAGAGCTTTTCTTCCAGGCCTCCACTGAAAATGGGCCATGCTGACCCAGTGGACTTCCCGGGTAATCAAACTGGAACTAAAATAAAATAAAATAAAATAAAAAAATAAAACGTGCAACATTGTAGTAATAAAAGAGACAATTTAATGACTCATTGGTGCAACCAATTCTATATTGTTAATTCAACAGATATTGTGCAGCAGGTAGCTGCCGGTGGAGGTAGAGAGTTATAGAAATACAGCACTGTGGGAAAATGAGGTGAAAGGAGAAAAGGAGGTAAGGGATATGGGTGGGTGGTTAATGTCAATGAAGTCCAAAGGTAGGAAGTGCTTTGTAAAAAGCAGAGTAGAATTACTATAAAAGAAACCAATTTATGTAATCGTACTCATTTTCTGATACCACTTGTGATGTGCTTGTATGTTCTTGAATTATACCATGATGGTTGGAAATTAGCTGTAAGCAGAAGATACTTCTGTAAAAATGTTCAAGACAAAAATAAGGATTTTATTAAGAAATGTCATTTCTACAATGAAACACCTTTTCTTTTTATCCCAGTGTTTAGCAATAAAGAATTCACCCCATCAGAAATATGCTATATTAAAATGTGAGGTCTGTCAAGTACAGGAATACCAATGAGAAAGTTGCACCATTATCAGTTAGTATTTATCAATTTATATTCCTTTTGCTTCATAGATAGAAATGTCTATATTGAATGAAAACATCTGCAGGACCAAAATATATGGAAAACATCAGTAGTGGACTTGTCCCTACAAATTATACTAGATGAATAAGCTTTGCCTATGGCAATAAGTTTGTAGAAAGTCAGACAGGCATTATGCAACAGCGTAAATTGGCCATGAATAAACTCAGAAAAAGGTAACATCTATATGCCTTGGTCCATATTTCCTCCCCATTATAGTCAATATTTGCCTCTTTTAACAGTGATGACCAACAAATGAAATAATGTGTCTCTGAGAAATTCTGTGAATTCAACACTGGGATAAATAAGAAAGAGAGATAGTTTTTAAGAATAATTTAAATAGCATAAGATTAATGTGACTTATTCATTATTAATAACAAGAAGTGGACAGAAATTTACAGCTGTTGTTTTAATTAGATTCAACTATTGAATCTTGCTGGTTATGAGTCTCCAAAGGTAAATCACATCCAATGACAAGGTAAACTCATTGTTTGTTAAGAAGTTGTTGGGTTTTTTTTTGTCTTTAAGCATAGGAAAATATGAGCGCTTAAAGGTTTTATTGTTTATAGTAGAATACAGATTACCACTGACAGACTAGAAAATTCCATTCCCTTTGGAAAAAAAACTACTTTTAGAATTTTTTGCTGAAGCCTAATTTGTTTATGAAATGTTAAGTATTAAGTATTACAATTTTAAGAAATGAAAAAAAAAATTGTGAAAAATCTTCTGGGTTTCTAGAAGAAAATGAGAAGTGCCAAGATCCAGACTAATTAAACTTATCACTGAGATACAAAAAAGAGTATCACTGGGGGAAGTAAAATGCTCTGAAATTTAACCTTGGCAGAATTGGAGATATTTGCTGTTCTGCCAAGCTTGAAAACATATAAAACATATGGATATGTTAAAGTTGTTTTTTTTTTTTTTATTTGAATCTGAGAGATTATTTAGACTTGTCCTATTTTTATTAATAGATTCAAAATATGAATTTAAATCTGAGAATTAATATTATGCAAGAATATTAATGTTATGGGGAATATAACAATGGATACTCTTAACATAATTTTAAATATGAACTTGTTCCAGTTTCTAATGCTATCTTAATTTTATCTATACCTAAATTAAAACTGTCCCAAATAAATGTGGTCACATCTGATTTTTATTTAATGGCAAAATATTTAAACTTGTCATGCAAGATATCAATGTTAGCAGTGAATGTGAATGTTGAGTTAATTTTCTCATTACTATTATACAAGTTAAAATATTTAATGTAGCTAGTCCTAATTTGTAGCATGAGGTTTTGCTCTGCATTTCTATAACCTGTTATGGCTGAAGCATAGGTTTTGAGGGGTTCTTAAAATATAACAAACTATCTATAGCAAACATGTTATCTGATAATGAATTAAATAAAGTCATCCCTGTTAATAAAGGATTCTGAATAATTGAAAAAATGAGTGGTTCATCAGTTAAAAATAATAATTTAGAGTGACAGCGGACAGCTGTGTCTATTACTTCTAGAAAATTTTATCAGAAGTGAAATTTTACCATTGATTGCTACACAAATATACACTGAGGTTTTAGAGTTTTAATATGTTTTTTTTTTTCAAATGAGAATTTAAGACATTAAATGTGAAAGTTATTTGGACTTAATACAGCATTCTACTGATGCCTTGTGCAAATACGTTTTGTTAATCGCATGCGTATTATGGTATATAATTAATTTGTGCAAAATAATATTACTGTTGGACCAAAGTAATCTTAAGAATCCAGAGAGACATTTAGAAATCATCTGAATAGCAGCTAAATGAAAGTTTTCAGCAAGTAGCACTGAGAAATTTTGATGCAAAGAATAATTAAGGAGCCACTGAGATATTTTTGTTAATAAAGGATCTGAGTTTTGTTTTAAGCATAAAGAGAGTTTTAAAGGATCTGAGTTTTGTTTTAAGCATAAAGAGAGTTTTAGACCTCTTTCATGTGTTTATCACTTCTATAACCTCAGCAGGATTGGGATATTTGTTGTTTAAACACAAATATGCTGCCTCAGACTCCTTTGGTGAGAATTTTGAATGTAGCTGCAGATTATAACATTCTACAACCAAATTGGGAGAGAAACTGACTAAATTTAATTGATCGATTTTTCAAAACATTTTATTAATGTTTGACATATTTACAATATATAAATATAAAAGAGGACGGAATTGTTTTAAAAACTTACAATAGACATTTTTCAAATCATCAAAAACCAAACTTCAAAATTGGTTTTCATTATATTTAACTATTAACATCTCCAGTCTGTCCCAGCAAGAAGGGTTTATGATACTATTTTTCAGATCTTAACTTTACTTCTTCATAGGTTCATAGGTTCATAGGTTCATACTAGGCTATCTGCCCTAGGGCATTTATAAGCCTAGCCAGAATGTGTTTGGCTTTCGCCACCCATTTTAAATTTATTTTGCTATGCCTTTTTCGAGGTTAGTATACTGTGCCTCTGTCTAACAGTGACACAGAAGTGATACCCGGGGTAAACCTACGATCTCCCATCCACTCATCAAGATTCCTCTTGAAGAGAGTCAATGAGGGACTCTGCCTAACCTGGACTGGGATTTTATTCCAGAGTGAAGGGAGCCTCTGGGTTATGAATCTGTCCTCCAGCATGTCCTATTTATTTCAGTGCTGAGGTTCAAGTCTCGAGCGTGAGCTCGATGGGATTTGGATTTTCTGAGGTGCAGCATGTCCATTAATTCCGGTTGGACATGGCTTTATACGCCAGGCACAGATCGCTTCTGAACAGGTGGTATGCCACTGAGTAGAGCTGGAGTTTCTTTAACCGGCAGCATATGACATCTGTTTGAGCCCTTTGATCCTCTTGGTGAGGTACTTTTGGGTTCTTTCCAGTTGCTGCAGGTGTCTGGTAAGGTACATCCCAAAAGGGGCATTGTACTCAATTATGGGCCTGATGAGGGATGAGTAAAGAGGCATGATGACCTCCCCTGATCTAGATGTGAATCCCTTCATGATTAGGTGGGCTATATAAAATGTTTTTCTAACCACTTTGGACACGTGGTTGTCAAATGAGAGATTGCTATCAACTTGGGTCCCCAGGTCCCTAATTACTTCTTCTGTACTTAATGGATTACCACCTATGTGGTAATTTTGTGAAAGGGGATGACTATACATTTTTTGGCATTTAGCTTGAGGCCATGGCTCTGACACCAGTTGTCTCTTTCTATGAGGCCCTTTTGGAGGATGCTTGTGTCGGCTGGAGAGTCGATTATGGCGCCCAGTTTGCAGTCATCTGCGAACGTGGTCAGCCACAGTCCTTCCGTGTTGGCCTGTACCTCCGAGAAATATATACTGAACAAGAGAGGTCCCAGGACTGAGCCTTGTGGGACACCACTTGTAACTGGTTTGAGTATGACATGGCTCCAGCAATTCTAACCATGTGGGTTCTGTCCTTGAGCCAGTTTGCAATCCATCTAGTGACATAGGGGGTTATATTTAAGCTGGTGAGCTTATCTATAATGCCAGAGTGGGGTATTGTATCGAAGGCTTTTGCGAGGTCCAGGTAGGCTGTGTGGACCACCTTCCCTCGTCAATGGCCTTGGTGACTGTTTCCAAAGAAATCAACCAGGTTTAAGAGGCAGGATCTGCCCTTAACAAAGCCGAACTGGGTAGGATCCAGTGTCTGTAGGTCCCCAATATCTTTATTTATGAGGTCCATGATGATCCTTTCCATAGCTTTGCAGACCAAGCTAGTCAGGCTTATGGGCGATAGTTTCGGGATCCGCTGAGGCACCACCTTTATGGAGAGGGACCACTGTTGCTGTACGCCACTCTTTGGGCACATATCCTGTAGTAAGGCTGAGATTGAACAGTAGTTTTATGTTTGGGTTTAGCTCTTCTTGGAGTTCATGTAGGATGCAGCCCGGACACCATCTGGTCCCACTGATGCTGTGTTTTTTGCTTTGGAGAGGGCGGTTTTACGTGAGCATCTGAGATGTCAGGGGGGCAGCACTCTGCTGGGATAGATATTGCCCTTTTGGTGGGGATTTTGCGCTGAACCTGTCAGCTAGGATGTTGGCAATGTCTGTGGGTTCCGTGTATTTTGTCATTTTGACTAATTCTGAGCATATCTGTGAATTACCACCCAGGTTCCTAACATAACTAAAGAAAGCCTTGTGATTATCCTTAGTGTCCTGTGCAATTTTTCTCTCGGCTGGCCTTAGACAATTTTATGAGTGCCCGTAGTTTTTGCTAATACTGATCAGTGATGCCTTCCCTTTTTGGGATTTTGCTCTATCATTTAGTAGCTTCCTCCTTCTATTGTATAGTTTTTTTATGGCTGGGGTCCACCAGATAGGACGCCTGCCTTTGGAGGATTGGGTCTTGGTTTTATTTGGGATCGATGATCCATGCATTCCTGAAGGTGTTCATAGAATGCGCTTATAAAGGATTCTGCGGTCTGGGGTCAGATTTTCCACAGGCCCGGGGCTTTGAAGGATTCCACCTCGGTTTTGAGGAATGTGAAATTTGCTTTAGAGAAGTTTTTCACTGTGGTTTTCTGGGCAGGGTGGGGTCGGGATGTGAATATCCAGTGAGATTAGTTTATGGTCTGATCTACCAGTGAGGGATACACTTCTGGCCTGGAGCATAGAGTCCCCATGTAGGTGGTGATCAGGTCCAGTATGTTTTCCCCTCTTGTGGGAGTGGTAACAAGTTGTTCCATAGCATTTGAGTTTATAAATTCTAGGAACCTTTGGGCTAAGGTGTTGGAGCTAGAGTAATGCTCCCAGTCTATGTTTGGGTAGTTGAAGTCAACCAATATAATGGTGTTTGGAGAGACCTTCATATTTTCCAGTGTTCTCAGAAAGGCCGAGTGGGGTTCCTGGGTTTGGGAGGGTGGTCTGTAGCAGGCTATAAACTGGAAGGCAGTTTTACCCACTGTTAGTTGCACATGGATAGTCTCTGATGCTTCGTGCTTTGCCACCAACCTGGAGGTGTGGGTATCTTTGATGAATATCAATACTCCCCTCCTTTGTGGTTCAGTCCAAGTTTTGGGGCAAAAGCATGGTATGAGGTATAACCTGGTAGTGCTGGGGTGCTCTCGAGCCCTGAACCAGGTTTCTGTTACTGCACAGATATCGATGTTCTCCATGCTAAGGAGAGTTTCGAGTGCGTGCATCTTGAGGTTTAGACTTCTGGCGTTGAGTAGCATTACTCTTAGTTTCTTATCCCTTGTGATACCTATGGAGGTGGGTTTGTCTTTTGAGCCTTGCCTAAAAAGGCACTATGGGGTAGCAAGAGCCTTTGCCAATATCGAAGCCCAGGGTGACAGGTGCAAGCCGTCCCTAGCGAAGCATCGTGGCTTGTCGAGCATATCATCCCAAGCTGACAGGCATTGATCCCCTTTGAATGACACCAGTACTTAAGCCAATTGTTGAAATTGATCATCTTGTCTTCATATTGTGGCATCATTCTTGGTGAGGGTAAGATGCTACTCAAGGTCAGGGTCATGCCGGCCTATAATATACAATATATACATATAAAGGAGGAAGATTAAAAAATACACAATAGACATTTTTCAAATAATTGAAAACAAACTTTAAAATTGTTTTTCATTATATTTAACTATTAACATCTCCTATCTGTCCCAGCAAGAAGGGTTTATAATACCATTTTCAGATCTTAACTTTACTTCTTTTTCATTATTACATAGAATGGTGGCTAATTCTATGAAATCATTGAATAATGGAATTGAATCAGATTTCCATTTTCTAGTAATTACTTTCTAGAAACTGCTAGGAGACCCCAGAACATACAACATTGGTTACTACTTATTACAGAAGGTATTGGAACATTTACCAAAATTATCACTGTTGTATGGTCACATTTATCTGTCCATAGGTTCATAGGTTCATAAGTAGGTAGTAGGCTATCGGCCCAAGGGCCTATGTAAGCCTAGCCAGCAAGGTACCATAGCTTACGCAACCCAAGAAAGTTATTTTCCTGTGCCACTGTCCAGCAGAGACACAGAAGTGATCCCCGGGGTGTATTTCCTATTTCCCATCCACTCATCAAGATTTTTCTTGAAGAGTGCTAATGAAGAACTTTGCTTGACATAGATGGGTAGCTTGTTCCAGAGTACAGGAAGTCTCTGGGACAGGAATCTATTCCTCCAGTGTGTCCTGTTTATTGTGGTGACAAGGTTTAGGTCCCTAGAGCATGTAGCTTGGAGGGATTGGGATTTCTTTAGGTGTAGCATGTCCAACAGCTCTGAGTCTGACATAGCTTTATGTTAGGCAGAGATCACCTCGGAGTAGGCGATATGCTACAGAGTAAAGCTGGAGTTTTTTGAGGTGGCCAGTGTAGGGCATTTGTTTGAGGCCAGTAATCCTCTTTGTGAGGTACTTCTGTGGCCTTTCCAGCTGCTGCAGATGTCTTGTGAGGTACATTCCAAAAGGGGCGTTGTACTCTATAATGGGTCTAATGCGCGCAGTAAAGGGGAACAATGACCTCTTTTTTCCTGGATGAGAACCCTTTTATGATGAGGTGTGCCACGAGAAGGACTTCCTGACTACTGTGGTGATGTGACTATCAAAGGAGAGACTGCTGTCCACCTGGGTCCCAAGGTCTCTTATCATGCATTCGGTGTTAAGTAGATTGCTGCCTATGTGGTAGTTCATGGGTACAGAGTTTTACCAAAGGGGATGACACTGCACTTTTTGGCATTGAGCTTGAGGCCATGGCTCTGACACCAGGCATCTGTCTCAGTGAGGCCTTTCTGTAGGATGTTCACATCATTTGGAGACTTGACTATGGCTCCTAGTTTGCAGTCATCTGCGAACTTTATCAGCCAGAGACTTTCTGTGTTAGCTTGTACTCCAGAGAAGTAGATACCAAACAGGAGAGGTCCCAGGATGGAACCCTGTGGCACTCCACTTGTCACTGCCTTGAGGTCAGATTTGGAGTCTGCAACTTTTACAGTGTGGGTTCTGTCAGTGAGCCAGTTGGCAACCCATCTTGTGACGTAGGGATTTATACCTAGTTTAGTGAGTTTAGCTATAATTCCAGAATGGGGATGGTGTCGAAAGCCTTGGTGAGGTCAAGATAGGCTGTGTGAACCACCTTATCCTCATCCACAGCTTTGGTGACTGCCTCAAAGAAGTCGATCAGGTTCAGAAGGCATGATCTGCCTTTCACAAACCCGAACTGGGTGGGATCCAGAGTTTGGAGGTTACTAATGTCTTTGTTTATGAGTTCCATATTGCTTTAAAGAAATTATGTATATCTTTCTAATACTTATCGACTTTTCCACAATCCATAAATAAATGTATCCAGTTTGCTTTGGTTATTTTTACCACATCTCCAACATTTTGAATTTGTACATAATTTCTGGATGGGTATATCTCTTCATATGGTGCAATGAAAACATTGTATTTATTCTAAGATTGTGCATATACATAATCATTATCTATAACTTAAAAATGCTGCTGGAGGCATGATTTAGCTTTAATAAGCTTACCAAATATTTTTAATGAACTGATCTCATTCTGTATCACATTTAACTGGAGTTTTTAACTCACGTAATAATACATTTGAGTCATGTAATAATTTAGTTAATATGGTGCAGTAGCCGATATCATATGCTTTCCAGATCATAATTGGATTGAAGTTCTTTGTCTAGTTTTTGAATGCATTCCTCAAGAGTATGAATTTGTGTTGCTGTATACCACTTAATGTTGGAAGCTTTGTTCTTTAATTGTCTCCGTAAAGCAAGTGTAAAAGCAGCCTATCTATTATCTTACAGAGTTGTGCTATCAATAGTACAAAGGACTGAATCAGTTCTGCTATTTGTTATTAACACTGCATCTTGTAGGACATTCAAGTTTAACCTCCATTTAGCCTATGTCTGTAGATTTGGTGATTTTTAAGTGCATCTAAGAGTACTCAAAAAGTAAATTGGTTCTGAATTATATACAAGTTAATACCTCAGAAATATTTCCAACTAAAGGTCTCCTAATTCCTTTCACTGTAAAGCTTAATAATCACTGGTTATTTCTGTAACAAAATATTGAGAGTACTCATAATTTAGAAAGGCAAAAAAAATGTTCTTGTTTATATTTTATATTTTATATAAACCCTACTACTAGAATGCTGTATGCTGACATTACTAAAGGAATTGTTAATCTATACATAACTTATGTTTATATGGAATCTATATTTCTGTATGATATTCTTGTGTAATTTCTTTATGATATGCAATTGGAGCTTTTCTCCCCGGGCCTCCGCTGAAAATGGATATGTGTCCATTCGGACTTTCCCGGTTAACAAATGTAAAATAAAATAAATAACTAAATAAAATAAATAAATTTCTGATAGTAAAAAATAATCCATTCTAGGCCATGTTCTGAGTAATAATGAAGAGAGGGTAAAATCTCTTATTTAACTGTGCAATATGGATCAAAATGATCATATGCCTGAATTCAGACTTTCAACAAGCTCAAATCTTTTTTGAGGTATGAATGGGCAGGCCATTCTTTATCAAACACTGAACCATGTCAGTTCCAGAAAGAGTTTTTTTTTTTTAATCCATCATCACTTTTGAGGTTTGGTTATGTTTAGAGACAATACAGCAACCTACCTCCCATGGCTTATAATGTTTTTTCATGATATGTTGTATTGTTTCAATGTACAGGGTAAAGGTTTTCAAAGATAAACTCACCATCAGATAAGCTGGTAACACAAACCACAGTGCTTGTTTTATATGAAGATGAGATACCTGATTGTAGGATCTGATACTGAACAGGCTAGTTAATTAATGGGAAAAAAATCCATTTAAATGTAAACTTAATTAACAGTTGAGACAATTTAGCTAAGTTGTTTATAAAATGTATGTTCTTGATCTGCTAGAATAGTCAGGTACAGCGATACATGATATTCTGATCCTTCCCACTCCATGTTAATAGTATAATGGACTGCATTTCAATTCACCTATATGATGCCTTGTATAATCAAAGGCATCCTGTATAATCAGCAGTTTATGTAACCTCTTGATTGGCTGAGAGGCTGCTCCTGGTAAACCTAGTGAACTTGAAAATACAACTTACATAAGCAGCACAAGAACAGCTGCATCAACTAAACCCCAAAAAATAATCTTAACAATTTTAATTGAACAAAACTCCATAGGCCTTAAAAGGGATGTTTAACTTTCACCAGTAATAATAAATCTAAATGTGTGTGTTCATTGTCTGAGGATACCAAACATGAAGTAAGGCTATCTAAAAGAAACGTAGCCCATTAACAAATGAGCATCTCAGTTTGAAAATGTGCCCATATGCAAAGAAATTACATATCCAAAGTTGATCTTGAAACAAGAAGAAAGCATAAACTCATATATAAGTGACTGGGTGTGATTCATCATAAAATGGTAGTTAAGACAGCAACTTGCAATGCAGTTAGGCAACATTTAAATTACAGAGACTACTCTGCTGACAAATGCTGTTGTTTGGTTGTTAAGCTAATATCTATATCTGATGTTCCTGGCTCAATAGTAAGGCACTGTTACAAATACATACATAAAATAATACCGGACTATTAGCCCCATTAGCATAGGATAAAGCCTTGACTGTGGCATTGACAATCTGACTGCAGTTAATAGCTCAGGCACCTGCTGGAGCACGCATGGGGAGAAGAGGAATGAAGAGGCTTAACCCCTATAACCTCTCTTCTGGGGGGAGGGGGGTTGTGCTCAGAATATACTGTTCACAGCAGAATCCCTCAGAAGATATGCTTGATTGCCAGGTGTTTGATGACATTCCATATGAAAGCATCAATGCACGTCACAAAGCTCACTGACTGCATACTAAAACGTGCACCTTTGGATACTGATAATTACGCACATTGGGATGACAGGGCTTAAGCAAGGGGGGAAAAAGGTGTCCTCTATCTGCAAGGATAATGTTCTCACATCTGATTTGCCTGATCCTCATGCTCTGAGCCTAAGAATAATAAATGATCAATGGACAGTGGGGAGTAGAGAATACAGGAAAAATAGAATACATTGCCCTGGGTGTAAATGTAAAAAAAAAAAGATTATGTTTTTCATGCTGACTTTCCTGGAAGGCACAAGCACATCTTATAGGGAAAAAATGATTATTAAAAATGCTCCAAACATTAGTCCATTTTTATCTGACCAGGCCTAATATCACAGACACATACATAGATATCAATTAATGGTCATGCTAGGATCAAGAAGGTGGAAAAAAACTAATAAACTGTTCTGTTCCCCAAGTCAGACAATTACTTCTGGCTAAGATTTCCAGAAGGATGCATCTTCAGGGTAGGAGAGTATTGTCCAGTTAAGTTACTAGGGAAAGGGGTTAAAAATCAATATTGTTTTGCCAATAGACTCACTTAACGTACGTAAGACTTAAGAATGGTTATTGTTTTGTTCATTGGCATAAAAGTTCAAAACATGAATAAGGAGCTACTACGTATAGTTGAGTTGTCAGCTTTTAAGATTGTATTGAAGTCCTGACCCATAAGAGCAGCCCTGTCATCCATCTTGGAATCAAGAGACAATAAATATACCCAACAGGACCCATCATTGCCTTGCTCTTCAAAAACTACACTAGCTTGAATTTCCCACTCTGTTATTGCTCAGTCAACTCACCACTGCCCACTCCATTAGCCACAAACCTGAAAACTGCCCTGCACTCTCCAACCTAGTGCAATGAAATACCAACCCCAGGACCCTTAGATCATCTGATACACTTATACTCAAGGTAACAATGTCCCATAATTACTTTGGTGACTCTCTCTTCTCCTATAAAGTAGCCAAACAGTGGAATGTAATACCCCAGAATATCCTAAAAAACATAGTCATAGCTTCAAATGACTCCTAAAGGAATACCTTACTCAACAATGGCTATGCTCCTGTAACACTCCTGGCTAGTTTCTCATACCATCAATCAAATGCTTCTTTTCCGATATCTTCTCCTTGTCTTACTTCTACCAAATGAAAATACCAGAATGGTTTATTTTAGTTATGTGTCTAATGAGTTTCATATTAATGTGTGTAATAAGGCTAAGGAAATGTAATGTTTTCTGTTTACATTCTCTTTTTGTAAATTGTGATTGTAGGCAACTGTTAAAGTTTTTGTATATTCTTTGTAAAATGTTTGCAATCTTTTTGTACTATAGTTATGGAGCTTTACTCCCCGGTTCTCCACTGAAAACAGGCTACTTAATCAGCTGGACACTGCCTGGTTAACACATGTAAAATAAATAAATAAATAAAATAAATATGTCTGTTGACTAGCAGGTTGTAAAATGGCTCTGTTGATTAGTTTAGCACAAAAAGACAGAAATCATTATTATTTCTACTACTGAACAGAGCCAGCAAAAAAAATGACAATAAGGAACTATTTTTTGTTTATCTGAGAGTAGCATAATAAATTGGTCATTGTCCACCAATTGGGTATAAGCAGAACAATCAGACAGAGTTTTATACACATCAGTATCCAAACATTTGATATTGACTAGTACATTAATATAAAGATGTTGCCATGAGTAAGCACCAAGCAGGGGGAAAGCTAAGTGTCGCATTATTGAAACACACTTTATGTAACTTATGCACATATACTAAAAAAGTAGGCTCCCACCCAGGTGTACTTTACATTGGTAGGCATCAGAACACAGCCAATTACAAGAAAAAGTATAAGCTTGTTATAATCAATTATCCAAATTAATCTTGGACACAATATAAATCTGTAGATAATCTACATTATACTGTAGTATATTAGCCAAACATATTGACAATATTATTAGCAAAATATTCCATCAACTACAACTATGCCCGTACATTAATTCACATCTTCTCACCCATGCAGCTCATAATACCTTAGCTAAAATTGTGCTTATCCCTAAAACTGCATATGGGCTCCCTCTTGGAACCTTCTATTTCAGCTTAGACATCTGTAAAATGCAAATGACTGTAAGAAAAATCTACAGATGTGTTCTTCGAACTGGGAAACTATCACTCCCAACTTTTACACCAGTGTACCTGGCTACCTACCACCTATAAATGAAAGAGGTGTATTTCTCCTTAGCTGTCAAATCTACAAGTTGTTAAAATGTGGCATTGTCCCCCTGACAAAAATCACAAATCAAAGACCTAACTAGTCATTTAGAGACAGATAAGAAGACAGCATTACCCTCACAGACCTCATTTTAAAACTACCGCAGGAGAAAGAGCTATCTCTTCCAGCTATTTGGAACTGGCTACCTGCAAATGTGCAGTAGAAAGAGGAATTATTTAGAAACAAAGTAAAAAAACAACTGTTTAAGGACACCGGATTCTCTTGCTTCTGTGACAGTGGCTAGTCTTTGCAGCTCACGCTGCATTCATAGCTTTCTTATAAAGACATACTTATGATAACCGACCACTGGTTGAATGCCTATCTTAATTGAACATACTACAAATAACCTTACTTGCATTTATAATCGTAAATAACATACAAGTGTATTGTCTCAGCTTTGTTACTATACTGAGTACAACTCTGTGTATTATTTAATCTATGTATATTTTTTGTTTATATCTTGCACCATGTGATTGGATAGTGACTAAAAGGAGTATGTTGATCAGTCCACTTACTTGGCTATCAAACTGAAATAAATGAAATAAGCACTGAAACAAGCATTACTTATCCATGGACAAATATGTTTTGCAAATTTGTGAAACTTGAGTTTTATTTATAACTGTTGTAATTTGCCTCATTCTATAGAAAAGTCAGTATGTATGGATATGCATTTTTGATTTTTTAGTCCATTCTGGTGTCTGCATTATTTCTGCTATTAGCTGCCAAAAGGCATAGTCTGCGCTAAATATGGTCAAGACAGCTCTGTGTATTCTATGCTCAACATCTTAGCATTTTTCTAGGTGATTAAGTTTAGAATGTATTCTAAAGTATTCTTATTTGGCAATCTTCCAGACTGGAAACTTACCTTTTCATATTTAAATGTGTGTGTTTCTAATTTTGCATCAAGCTTTTTATGTGCAGGATACATTTGGAGTTTATAACTATAAGTATATAATGATACCATTCCCATCTTTAAAGTTGCTATTATCAGCTATCATGAGGAGCAGTGGGTGACCCCCTGTACTGAAAGTACAAGACCAATGCATGCTGTTGGCCTAGATTTCTAAGCTGCAGAAGTATTTATCACCTATTAACAAATTCCCTTTCTCTACCATTTACACACTTTTCTGACTTTCCATATGCAGCCAAGTCAATGACATTTTCTTCTTGTTTTATTGTCATGAGAAAAGACGGAGGGATAAGGAAACTCTGATTACTTATTCTTCCATACCTCAATGATCATGGTAGATATTCATGGCCATTATCCACGTATTTCCTAAGATTGCTGATTCAACTAAAAGTTGTCATAACAAAGTAAGTCCTGATGCTAGCATGAAGAAAAGGAGTTTGTAGACACAATCAAACATTCTAAATATTGAAAATGGAACATGATCAAAATGCACAGAGGGGGGCAGTACACAACCATGACCATTCTCACTAACGCCATCCTGCAGTCTCTGTGTGATAAGCTACTATAATATCACATTAGAAATACTTTCATTTGAATACGTATCTTTAGGCTCAGTTAAGTGAAGCATAAAGAAACACAAAGGTCAGGAATCAGACATAAAGATGACATTCTTTCATTGTTGCAGAGTGCTGTAGAATGCAAATGATACTCTTAAAAACAGGTTGCCACAGATACATGGAAAATACACTGATAACGATTGTACTTAATGTTTTGTTAGATATGTAGTGAGACCTTCCTTTCTTAGATGTTTGGTAACACTGCTGATTTGCTCAAGTCTACGTTACCATTCCACCAGGTATACAGAAATTTGTACAGCACATGTAATAACATTCTTCACCACATGAAAGAGTATGAGTTATATTTCTTGTCAAAGTACCCAAAGGTGACACAGAGTTAGGAAAAGCTTCAGTAGTCCGTTAAATTACCTCCCCAAGTCAGTGCACTGGATGTACTGGATATTAAATAATTAAAATAAGATGGATATCTAGAAAGAAATTTTTTTTCATTGACTTTAATTCTTTTGATATGATAAAGAAAAGGACATTTTCTGGTTTGCAAAGTTTCACCAAGGTGTCTAGTTTTCTCTCACATCCGAAATATGTGCTATTAGGTGAATGTAGGATTCTCCAAATTGCCACAGAGCTGTGCATCTGTGCATTATTTGTGAAGGAGTATATAGGTGTCTGTGTATGTGATATCTGTGAATAGAGGTGTGTGTCTGTGCATTATCTGTCAAAGAATATGTAGAGGTGTGTTTCTGTGTGTTATCTGTGAATGAGTATATAGAGGTGTGTGTCTGTGCCTTATCTGTGAATGAATGACTATATAGAGGTGTGTATGTGCATTATCTGTGAATAGTTATATAGAATTGTGTGTCTGTGCATTATCTGTAAATGTGTATATAGAGGTGTGTCTGTGCATTATCTGTGAATGAGTATATAGAGGTGTGTCTGTGCATTATCTGTGAATGAGTATATAGAGGTGTGTGTCTGTGTGTTATCTGTGAATGTGTATATAGAGGTGTGTGTGTATGTTATCTGTTAATGAGTATATACATATGTGTGTCTCTGTGTGTTATCTGTGAATGTGTATATAGAGGAGAGTGTGTGTGTGTGTGTGTGTGTGTGTGTGTGTGTGTGTGTGTGTGTGTGTGTGTGTGTGTGTGTGTGTGTGTGTCTGTGTGTTATCTGTGAATGAGTATATAGAGGTGTGTGTCTGTGTGTTATCTGTGAATGTGTATATAGAGGTGTGTGTGTGTGTGTGTGTGTGTGTGTGTGTGTGTGTGTGTGTGTGTGTGTGTGTGTGTGTATCTGTGAATGAGTATATAGAGGTGTGTCTGTGTGTTATCTGTGAATGTGTATATAGAGGTGTGTGTGTGTGTGTGTGTGTGTGTGTGTGTGTGTGTGTGTGTGTGTGTGTGTGTGTGTGTGTGTGTGTGTGTGTGTGTGTGTGTGTGTGTGTGTGTGTGTGTGTGTGTGTGTGTGTGTGTGTGTGTGTGTGTGTGTGTGTGTGTGTGTGTGTGTGTGTGTGTTATCTGTGAATGAGTATATATAGGTGTGTGTTATCTGTGAATGAGTATATAGAGGTGTGTGTCTGTGTGTTATCTGTGAATGAGTATATAGAGGTGTGTGTCTGTGTGTTATCTGTGAATGTGTATATAGAGGTGTGTGTCTGTGCATTATCTGTGAATGAGTATATAGATGTGTGTGGCTGTGTGTTATCTGTGAATGTGTTTATAGAGGAGAGAGTGTGTGTGTGTGTGTGTGTGTGTGTGTGTGTGTGTGTGTGTGTGTGTGTGTGTGTGTGTTATCTGTGAATGAGTATATAGAGGTGTGTGTCTGTGTGTTATCTGTGAATGTGTATATAGAGGTGTGTGTGTGTGTGTGTGTGTGTGTGTGTGTGTGTGTGTGTGTGTGTGTGTGTGTGTGTGTGTGTGTGTGTGTGTGTGTGTGTGTGTTTTCTGTGAATGAGTATATAAAGGTGTGTAGGTGTTATCTGTGAATGAGTATATAGAGGTGTGTGTCTGTGTATTATCTGTGAATGAGTATATAGAGGTGTGTGTTATCTGTGAATGAGTGTATAGAGGTGTGTGTCTGTGTATTATCTGTGAATGAGTATATAGAGGTGTGTGTCTGTACTTTATCTGTGAATGAGTATCTAGAGGCGTGTGTCTGTGAGTTATCTGTGAATGAATGAGTATAGAGAGGTGTGTGTGTGTGTGTGTGTGTGTGTGTGTGTGTGTGTGTGTGTGTGTGTGTGTGTGTGTGTGTGTGTGTGTGTGTGTGTGTGTGTGTGTGTGTGTGTGTGCGCGTTATCTGTGAATCAGTATAAAGAGGTGTGTGTCTCTGTGTGTTATCTGTGAATGTGTATATAGAGGTGTGTGTGTTTGTGTGTGTGTATGTGTTATCTGTGAATGAGTATATAGAGATGTGTGTCTGTACTTTATCTGTGAATAAGTATCTAGAGGTGTGTGTCTGTGCAATATCTGTGAATGAGTATATAGGTTCTTAGATTCATAGGTTCATAGATTAGTACTAAGCTAACTGCCCTTGTGAGCCATTTTAAGCCTAGCCAGTTATCCCTTGTGAGACTCAAACCCTGCACCTTGTGTTTGTAAGACAAACACCTTAACCATTAGGCCACCATTCCAACCCCAGAGCCACCCTCCCAACCACTATAGGTGTGTGTCTGTGTGTTATCTTTGAATGAGATTATAGAGGCTTGTGTCTGTGTGTTATCTGTGAATGAGTATGCAGAGGTGTGCGTCTGTGTGTTATCTGTGAATGTGTATATAGAGGTGTGTGTGTGTGTGTGTGTGTGTGTGTGTGTGTGTGTGTGTGTGTGTGTGTGTGTGTGTGTGTGTGTGTGTGTGTGTGTGTGTGTGTGTGTGTGTTATGTGTGAATGAGTATATTGAGGTGTGTGGGTGTTATCTGTGAATGATTATATAGAGGTGTGTGTCTACTTTATCTGTGAATGAGTATATAGAGGTGTGTATCTGTGTGTTATCTGTGAATGAGTATATAGAGGTGTGTGTCTGTGCATTATCTGTGAATGAGTATATAGAGGTGTGTGTCTGTGTGTTATCTGTGAATGAGTATATAGAGGTGTGTGTCTGTGCATTATCTGTGAATGAGTATATAGAGGTGTGTGTCTGTGTGTTATCTGTGAATGAGTATATAGAGGTGTGTGTCTGTGTGTTATCTGTGAATGAGTATCTAGAGGTGTGTGTCTGTGCATTATCTGTGATTGAGTATATAGAGGTGTGTTCCTGTGTGTTATCTGTGAATGAGTATACAGAGGTGTGGGTCTGTGCATTATCTGTGAATGAGTATATAGAGGTGTATGTGTGTGTGTTATCTGTGAATGAGTGTATAGAGTTGTGTGTCTATGTGTTATCTGTGAATGAGTATCTAGAGGTGTGTGTCTGTGCATTATCTGTGATTGAGTATATAGAGGTGTGTGTCTGTGTGTTATCTGTGAATGAGTATACAGAGGTGTGGGTCTGTGCATTATCTGTGAATGAGTATATAGAGGTGTGTGTCTGTGTGTTATCTGTGAATGAGTATACAGAGGTGTGGGTCTGTGCATTATCTGTGAATGAGTATATAGAGGTGTATGTGTGTGTGTGTTATCTGTGAATGAGTATATAGAGGTGGGTGTCTGTGCATTATCTGTGAATGAGTATACAGAGGTGTGTGTCTGTGTGTTATCTGTGAATGAGTATACAGAGGTGTGTGTTTGTTTGTTATCTGTGAATGAGTATATAGAGGTGTGTGTTATCTGTAAATGAGCATATAGAGGTGTGTGTGTGTTATCTGTGAATGAGTATATAGAGGTGTGTGTGTTTGTGTGTTATCTGTGAATGAGTATATAGAGGTGTGTGTCTGTGTGTTATCTGTGAATGAGTATACAGAGGTGTGGGTCTGTGCATTATCTGTGAATGAGTATATAGAGGTGTATGTGTGTGTGTGTGTTATATGTGAATGAGTATATAGAGGTGTGTATCTATGTATCTGTGAATGAGTATATAGAGGTGTGTGTGTGTGTGTGTGTGTGTGTGTGTGTGTGTGTGTGTGTGTGTGTGTGTGTGTGTGTGTGTGTGTGTGTGTGTGTGTGTGTGTGTTTGTGTGTTATCTGTGAATTAGTATATAGAGATGTGTGTATGTGCATTATCTCTGAATGAGTATATAGAGGTGTGTGTCTCTGCGTTATCTCTGAATGAGTATATAGAGGTGTGTGTCTCTGCATTATCTGTGAATGAGTATATAGAGGTGTGTGTCTGTGTGTTATCTGTGAATGTGTATATAGAGGTGTGTGTGTGTGTGTGTGTGTGTGTGTGTGTGTGTGTGTGTGTGTGTGTGTGTGTGTGTGTGTGTGTGTGTTTGTATGAGTATATTGAGGTGTGTGTGTGTTATCTGTGAATGAGTATATAGAGGTGTGTGTGTGTTATCTGTGAATGAGTATATAGAGGTGTGTGTGTGTGTGTGTGTGTGTGTGTGTGTGTGTGTGTGTGTGTGTGTGTGTGTGTGTGTGTGTGTGTGTGTGTGTGTGTGTGTGTGTGTGTGTGTGTGTGTGTGTGTGTGTGTGTGTGTGTGTTATCTGTGAATGAGTATATAGAGGTGTGTGTGTTATCTGTGAATGAGTATATAGAGGTGTGTGTGTTATCTGTGAATGAGTATATAGAGGTGTGTGTGTGTTATCTGTGAATGAGTATATAGAGGTGTGTGTCTGTGTGTTATCTGTGAATGTGTATATAGAGGTGTGTGTCTGTGTGTTATCTGTGAATGTGTATATAGAGGTGTGTGTGTGTGTGTGTGTGTGTGTGTGTGTGTGTGTGTGTGTGTGTGTGTGTGTGTGTGTGTGTGTGTGTGTTATCTGTGAATGAGTATATAGAGGTGTGTGTGTGTGTTATCTGTGAATGAGTATATAGAGGTTTGTGTGTGTGTCATCTGTGAATGAGTATATAGAGGCGTGTGTCTATGTGTTATGTGTGAATGTGCATATAGAGGTGTGTGCCTGCGTGTAATCTGTGAATGTGTATATGGAGGTGTGTGTCTGTGCGTTATCTGTGAATGAGTATATAGAGTTGTGTATGTATTATCTGTGAATGAGTATATAGAGGTGTGTGTGTGTGTGTGTGTGTGTGTGTGTTTGTGTATGTGTTATTTATGAATGAGTATATAGAGGTGTTTGTGCATTATCTGTGAATGAGTATATAGAGGTGCGTGTCTGTATTGTCTGTGAATGAGTATATAGAGGTGTGTATGTTATCTGTGAATGAGTATATAGAGGTGTGTGTGTGTTAACTGTGAATGGGTATATATAGGTTTGTGTGTGTTATCTGTGAATGAGTATATAGAGGTGTGTGTGTATGTTATCTGTGAATGAGTATATACGTGTTTGTGTATGTGTTATTTATGAATGAGTATATAGAGGTGTTTGTGCATTATCTGTGAATGAGTATATAGAGGTGTGTGTCTGTGTTATCTGTGAATGAGTATATAGAGGTGTGTGTCTGTGCTTTATATTTGAATGAGTATATATGGGTTTTTTTTGAATGGTTTTTTTTTTGTGGGGGGAAAAAATTGTTTTTAATTTGGTGTTTTTTTTTGGGGGGGGGGGGGGGGGTTTTTTTTTGGGATTTTTTTTGGGGGGGTTTTTTTTTTTTTTAAAAAAAAAGGGGTTGGGGGTTTTGTGAAGGGGAAAAAAAAGGGGGGGGTTTTTTTTAAATTTTTAAAGGTGTTTTGGTTTTTTTTTTAAAAAAAATTTTTTTTGGGTGTGTTTTTTTTAAATTTTTAATTTTTTTTTTTGGGGGTTTTTAAAGGGTTTTTGGGTGTTTTGTGTTTTTTAAAAAAAAGGGGGGGGTTTTTGTTTGGGGGGGTTTTTATTTTGGTTTTTTTTGGGGGGAAAAAGGGTTTTTTTTTTTTTTAAAAAGGGGGTTTTTTTTTTTTTTTTAAAAAATTGGGGTTTTTTTTTTTTTTTAAAAAAATTGGGGGTTTTTGGGTTTTTGGGGGTTTTTTTTTTTAAAAAAAAATTTTTTATTTTTGGGGTTATAAGGGTGTGTGTTGGGGTTTTTTTTTTTTGGGTTTTGTGTTTTTTTCTTTTTAAAAAAAATTTTTTTTTTTTAAAGGGGGGTTTTTTTTTAAAAAAAAAAATTTTTTTTTCTGTGAAAAAAAGGGGGGGTTTTTGGGGGTTTTGTCTTTTTTTTTTTAAAAAATTTTTTTTTTTTTTTTGGGGTTGTGTTTTTGGGTGTGTGTGTGTGTTTTTTTTTTTTTTTTTTTTTTTTGTTTTTTTTTTTTTTTTTTTTAAAAAAAAAATTTTTTTTGGGGGTTTTTGGGGTTGGTTTTTTGTGTGTGTGTTTTTGGGTGAGTGTGTGTGTGTTTGTGGGTGTGTGTGTGTTTTTGGGTGAGTGTGTGTGTTTTTTTTTTTTTTTTTGGGGTTATAAGGGTGTTTTTTTTTTAAAATTTTTTTGGGGGGGGTTTTTTTTTTTTTTGGTTTTTGGTTTTGGGTTTTTTTTTTTTGTTTTAAATAAAAAGGGGGGGGGTGTGTGTGTTTTTTTGGGGTTGGTTTTTGGGTGTGTTGGGGTTTTGTTTTTTTTTTTTTTAAAAAATTGGGGTTTTTTTTTTTTTTTGGGGGGGGGGGGTTTGTGTGTGTTTTTTTTTTTTGGGGGGGGGGTGTTTTTTTTTTGTGGGGGGGGGGGGGGTCTTTTTTTTTGGGGGGTTTTTTTTGGGTGTGTGTTGTGTTATCTGTGAATGAGTATAAAGAGGTTTTTTTGTTTATCTGTGAATGAGTATATAGAGGTGTGTGTGTGTGTGTTTTTTTTTTTTTTGGGGGGGGGTGTGTGTTGTTTTTTTTTTTTTTTTGGGGGTTTTTTTTGGGGTTTTAAGGGTTTTGTTTTTTAAATTTTTGGGGGGGAAATTTATTGTTTTTAAAAGGGTGTTTTTTTTGGGGTTGGGGTTTAAAATTTGTGTGTTTTTTTTGGTTTTAAATTTGGGTGTGTTTTTTTTTAAATTTTTTTTTTTGGGGTGTGGGGGGGGGTTTTTTTTTTTTTTTTTTGTGTTTGGGGGGGGGGGTTTTTTTTTTTGGGGTTGGTTTGGGGTGTGTGTTGGGGTTTTTTTTTTTTTTTGGGGGGTTTTGGGGGGGGGTTTTTTTTTTTTTTTTTAAAAAAAGGAGGGGGGGTTTTTTTTTTTTTTAAAAAAAGGGGGGGTTTTTTTTTTTTTTTTTAAAAAAGGTAAAGAGGGGGTTTTTTTTTTATAAAAAAGGGGGGGTTTTTTTTTACAAAAGGGGGGGGGTTTCTTTTTTTTTAAAGGGGGTTTTTTTTTTTTTTTTTAAAAAAGGGGGGTTTTTTTTTTTAAAAGTTTTGGGGGGGTTTTTTTTTTAAAAAAGGGGGGGGTTTTTTTTGGGGGAAAAAGAGGGGGGGGGGTTTTTTGTTGGAATTTGGGGGGGGGGGGTTTTTTTTTTAAAAAAAAGGGGGGGGGTTTTTTTTTTTTTTGGGTTAAAAAATGTGTTTTTTGGTTAAAAGGTTTTTTAAGAGGTGTTTGTTTTTTTTTTTTTGGGGGGGGGGGGGGGGTGGTTGTTTTTGGGGTTGGTTTTTGGGGGGGTTGTTTTTTTTTTTTTTTTTGGGGGGGGGGGGGGGGTTTTTTTTTTGTGGGGGTTTTTTGGGGTTTTTTTTTTTTAAAGGTTTTTTTTTTTTTTTTGTGGGGGTTGTGGGGGGTTTTGTGTGTGTTTTTTTTTTGTTTTTTTGGGGGTTTTTTTTTTTTTTTGGTGTGTGTGTTTTTTTTTTTGGGGGTTTGGGTTTGTGTTGTGTTTTTTTTTTTAAAAAAAAGGGGGGGGGGTTTTTTTATTTTTTTTAAAAAAGGGGGGGTTTTTTGTTTTTTTTTGGGGGGGGGGGTTTTTTTTTTGGGGTTGGGGGGGGGGGGGGTTTTTTTTTTTTTAAAGGGGTTTTAAAGGGTTTTTGGGTGTTTTTTTTTTAAAGGGTTTGGGGGTTTTTTTTTAAAAAAAAAGGGGTTAAAATTTTTTTTTGTGAATTTTTGGGGTTTTTTTTTTTTTTGGGGTTGGTTTAATTTTGGGGAAAAAAAAGGGGGGGGTTTTTCTGGGGAAAAAAAGGGGGGGCGGGTTTTGTTTTAAAAAAAGGGGTTTTGGGTGTGTTTTTGGGGTTAAAGGTTGTGTTTTTTTTTTTTTTTTTGGGGGGGGGGGGGGTTTTTTGGGGGGGGGGGGGGGGGGTTTTTTTTTTTGGGGTTGGTTTTTTTTTTTTTGTTTTTGGTTTTTGGGGGGTTTTTTGGGGGGGAAAAATTGGGGTTGGTTTGGGGGGGGGGGTTTTTTTTTGGGGTTGGTTTTTGGGTGTGTGTCTGTTTTTTTTTTTTTTTTTTTTTTTTTTTTTTTTTGGGGGGGGGTTTTTCTGGGGTTTAATTTTAATTTTTTGGGGGGGGTTTTTGGGGTTTGGTTTTGGTGTGTGTTTGTGTTTTTTGTTTTTGGGTGTTTTTCCAAAAAAGGGGGGGGTTTTTTGGGGTTGGTTTTTGGGTTTGTGTGTTTTTGGGGTTGGTTTTTGGGGTGTGTTGTGTGTTTTTTTTTTGGGGGGTTTTTTGGGTTTTTTTTTTTGGGGGTTGGTTTTTTTTTTTATTAAATTTTTAAAAAAAAAGGGGGGGGTTTTTTGGGGGGGGGGGGGGGGGGGGGGGGGGGGTTTTTTTTTTTACAAAAAAGGGGGGGGGTTTTTTTTTTAAAAAAAAGGGGGGGGGTTTTTTTTTTTTAAAAAAAGGGGGGTTTTTTTTTTTAAAAAAAAGGGGTTTGTGTTTTTTTTAAATTGGGGGGGGGGGGTTTTTTATTTTTTTTAAAAATTTTTGTTTGTTTTTTTTGGTTTTTTGGTGTTTTTTTTTAAATTTAAATTGGGGTGTGTTTTTTTTTTTAAAGGGTTTTTTTTTTTTTAAAAAAAGGGGTTTTTTTTTTTTTGGGGTTTAAGGGTGTGTTGTTTTTTTTTTTAAAAAAAGGGGTGTTGTGTGTTATCTGTGAATGAGTATATAGAGGTGTGTGTTTTTTTTTAAAAAAGGGGGGGGGTTTTTTTTTTTGTGGGGTTTTTTGGGTGTTTTTTTTTTTTGGGGGGGGGGGGGGGGTTGTTTTTTTTGGGGTTGGTTTTTGGGTGGGTTTTTTTTTTAAAAAGGGGGGTTTTTTTTTTTTTGGGGGTTTGGTTTTTGGTGTTTTGGGGGGGGGGGGGTTTTTTTTTTGGGGTTGGTTTTTGGGTGTGTGTTGTTTTTTTTTTGGGGGGGGGGGGGGGGGGGTTTTTTTTTTGGGGTTGGTTTTTGGGTGTGTTGTTTTTTTTAAATTTAAAAAAAATTTTTTGGGGGTTTTTTTTAATTTTTAAAAAAAGGGGGGGTTTTTTTTTTTGGGGGGGGGGGTTTTTTTTTGGGGTTGGTTTTTGGGTGTGTTTTTTTTTTAATGGTTTTTGGTTTTTTGTTTGGGGGGAAAAAAAGGGTTTTTGGGGGGGGGTTATTTTTTTTTTGGGTGGGGGAAAAAAAAATTTTTTTTTTTTGGGGTTGGTTTTTGTTTTGGTTTTTTGGTTTTTTTTTTTTTTTTTGGGGGTTTTTTGGGTTGGTTTTTTGTGTTTTTTTGGGGTTTTTTTTTTTTTTAAAAAAAAGGGGTTGGTTTTTTTTTTTTTTTAAGGGTTTTTTTTTTTTTTTGGGTTTTTTTTTTTTAAATTTTAAAGGGGGTTTTTTTTAAAATTGTTTTTTTTTGGGGGGAAAAAAAGGGGGGTTTGTTTTTGGGTTGGTTTTTGGGGGTGTTGTTTTTTTTTTTTGGGGGGGGGGGGGGTTATTTTTTTTTTGGGGTTGGTTTTGGGTGTGTGTTTTTAAAAAAGGGTTTTGGTGTTTTTTAATTTTTGGGGGGGGGTTTTTTTTTTTTTTAAAAAAAATTTTTTTGGGGGAAAAAAAAGGGGGTTTTTTTGGGGTTTTTTTTGGGGGGTGTGTGTTGGGGTTTTTTTTTTTGGTGTGTGTCTGTGTGTTATCTGTGAATAAGTATATAAGGTGTTTTTTTTTTTTTGGGGGGGGGGGGGGGGGTTTTTTTTTTTTTTGGGGTTTTTTTTTTTTTGGGGGGGGGGGGGGGGTTGTTTTTTTTTTGGGTGTGTGTGTGTGTTCTTTTGGGGTTTTATTTGGGGGGTTTTTTTTTTTAAAATTTTTTGGGTTTTTTTTTTTTTTTAAATAAAAGTTGGGGGTTTGTTTTTTTTTTTTTTTGTTTTTTTGTTTGATTTTTTTTTTTTTTTTTTTGGGGAAAAAAAATTTTTTTTGTTTTTTGTTTTTTTTTTAAAAAGGTTTTTTGTGGGGGTTTTGGGGGGGGGATTTTATTTTTTTTTTTTGGGGGTTTTTGGGTGTGTGTGTGGGGGGGGGGGGGGTGGTTTTTTTTTGGGGTTGGTGTGTTTTTTGGGGTTTGGTTTTTTTTTTTAAAAAAAGGGGTTTAAATTGTGTTTTTTTTTGGGGGTTTTTTGGGGGGGTTTTTTTTTTGGGGTTGGGGGTGTGTGTTGTGTGTTTTGTGTGTTTGGGTTGTGTTTTTTTGGGGTTTGGGTGTGTTGTGTGTTATCTGTGAATGAAAAAAGGGGTGTTGTTTTTCTTTTGGTTTAGTTTTGTTGTTTTTTTTGTAAAGTTTGGGGTGTTGTTTTTTATCTGTGAATATATAAGGGTGTTGTTTTTTTGTGTGGTTTGGTGTGTGTTGTTGTTTTGTGGGTTTGGGTGTGGGGGTTTTTTTTGTTTTGTGGGGGTTTTTGTGTTTGTGTTGTGTTATTTTGGTTTGGGTGTTGTGTTATCTGTGAATGAGTATATAGAGGTGTGTTGTTTTTGTGTGGTTTGGTGTGTGTTGTGTGTTTTGTGGGGTTTTTGGGTGTGTGTTTTTTTTATTGGTTTGGGTGTTTTTTTTGTGTGGTATAAAAGGGGTGTGTGGTTTGTTTCTGTGAATGAGTATAAGGGTGTGTTTGTTTATTTAATGTATAAAAGGGGTGTGTTGTTTTTTTAAAGTTATAAGGGTGTGTTTTTTTTTGTGAATGAGTATTAGAGGTGTGTTTGTGTTATCTGTAAATGAGTATATAAGGTGTGTGTTGTGTTATCTGTGAATGAGTATAAGAGGTGTTTTCTGTGTTATCTGTGAATAGGGGGGGGTTTTTTGTTGTGTTAAAGGGGGTTTTGTGGGGGAAAAAAAGGGGGTGTGTGTTGTTATCTGTGATTTTTTGGGTGTGTTTGTGTTTTTGTAAAGTATAAGAGGGTGTTTTGATTATCTTGAATGATATAAAGGGTGTGTTGTTTATCTGTGTGGTTTTTGGGTGTTTTTTGGTTAATTTTGAGTATAAGGGTGTGTGTTTTTTATCTGTGAATGAGTATAAAGGTGTGTGTTATCTGTAATTTTAATAGGGGTTTGTTTTTGTGTTATCTGTGAATGAGTATAAGGGTGTGTGTCTGTGTTTTTGTAATATATAAGGTGTGTTTTGTTTTTTTTAAAAAAAGGGGGGGGTTGTTTTTGTGGGTTTGGGTGTGTGTTTTGTGTTTTTTGTGTGGTTTTTGGGTGTGTGTTGTGTTGTGTGTTTGTGTGTGTGTGTTGTTTTTTTGGGGTTTTGGTGTTGTGTTATCTGTGAATGAGTTATAAGGGTGTGTGTGTGTTTTATCTGTGAATGAGTATATAAGGTGTGTTTTTGTTTTTGTTTTAAAAGGGGGGGGTTTTTTTTTTTTAAATGAGGGGGGGGTTTTTTTGGGGGAAGAGTATAAGGTGTGTGTTTGTGTTTTGTTTTTTGGGGGTGTTGTGTGTGTTTTTGTGTGGTTTGGGTGTGTGTTTGTTTTGTGTGGTTGGGTTGTGTTTGTGTGTTTGGGGGGTTGGTTTAAAAGTTGGTTTTGAAAAATTTTTTTTAAGGTGTGTGTCTGTTTTGTAATTTGATTTTGAGGTGTGTGTGTTTTGTGAATGAGTATAAAGGGTGTGTTGTTTTTTCTGTAAATAATAGGGTTGTTTTGTGTTTTTTAATGGTTTGGGTGTTTTGGGTTTTTGTGGTTTTTTGTGTGTTTTTTTTTGGGTTTTGTTTTTTTGTTTTTTTTAAGAGTTTTGGGGTTTTGTTTTTTGTAATATTTTTGGGTGGGGGTTTTTTTGTGGGGTATATAAGGTTTTTGGTTTATTTGGTGGTTTATTTTTGAAGGGTTTATTAGAGGGGGGGTTTTGTGTTATCTGTGAATGGTAAAAGGTGTGTGTGTGTGTTGTGTGTGTGTGTGTGTGTGTGTTGTGTGTGTGGTGGTGTGTGTGTGTTTGTGGGTTTTGGGTGTTTGTTTTTGTGTTAAAAGGGTGTGTTTGTTTTTTGGATATAAGGGGTCTGTGTTTTTTTTTAAAAGAGGTTTTGTGTTTTTGTTTTTTGGGGTTTTTTAAAATATGG
>NC_056731.1:1510597366-1510644866 GCF_019279795.1 Protopterus annectens
TCACCCAAAGGGTGTATATAAACAGCTGTCCTAGCTGTGGGTTTAATTCCTCGTTGAGTTCGTGGAGCACGTATATAGAGGTGTGTGTCTGTGTATTATCTGTGAATGAGTATATAGAGGTGTGTGTCTGTGTGTTATCTGTGAATGAGTATACAGAGGTGTGGGTCTGTGCATTATCTGCGAATGAGTATACAGTGGTGTATGTGTGTGTGTATCTGTGAATGAGTATATAGTGGTGTGTGTGTGTTATCTGTGAATCAGTATATATAGTTGTGTGTTTGTGTGTTATCTGTGAATGAGTATATAGAGGTGTCTGTCTGTGTATTATCTGTGAATGAGTATATAGAGGTGTGTGGGTGTTATCTGTGCATGAGTATACAGAGGTGTGTGTCTGTGCATGATCAGTAAATGAGTATTTAGAGATGTGTATCTGTGTATTATCTGTGAATGAGTATGTAGAAGTGTGTGTGTGTGTGTGTGTGTGTGTGTGTGTGTGTGTGTGTGTGTGTCTGTGAATGAGTATATAGAGGTGTGTGTGTTATGTGTGAATGAGTATATATAGGTGTGTGTGTGTTATCTGTGAATGAGTATATATAGGTGTGTGTCTGTGTAGTATTTGTGAATGAGTATATATGTACATTACTAAGTGGAATTTCATGCCATCTAACATTTTTTGCCTACCTTATACGTGTCTTGCCAGAGTAAGTATTGGCTCCCTATGCAGCTGATTAGGATAAAGTGGGAACTGGAACATGACTGAATTAATGAATCCTCTAAGGAGACCAGTTCAGCCCCTTATTTTATTTTATTAATACTTTGCATATTGTGTTGTCATGATCCATTGTTCCATTATTTTTGAACAATGATTCTGGAGAAAAGGGGCCCTTGTACACTATAACATTTACCTGTAAATTTTCTATAAATACATATATATATATATATATATATATATATTTATATATATATATATATATATATATATATATATATATATATATATATATATATAAATATATATAATATATATATATATATATATATATATATAATGGTATATAAATATGTATATATTTATATATATTTCTGAAGAAGTACGACCATGTAACACTACCTAACACACGAAAGCGCTCAAATACCTTATAATTTTTTTTATTTTCTTGAATAAAGCTTTGTAAAATTTGGATCATAGTTCCGTATTTCCTCCAGATCAAGAGGTATTTACTCTCATGGTTACAGTGTACTCTAACCTTTCAGCAGTCAGTACCAATATTTATATATATGTATATATATGTATTCATATATATATATATATATATATATATATATATAAAATATATATTTACAGATAGATACAGATATAGCTAGATCGATATAGATATATTTAAGAAAATACAACATGATGATATGAAAAAAAAAATCCTTGAATTGACCTAATCAGAATCCTAAAATACTGATCTGGCATTCTATAGTTCTCAGCGTCTCTTGTTTTTCAATAGAATCAACCTGATTAATGGGTATTTTAAATAACAGTTCAGGCCCTTACTTGAAAATGCAAACACAAAATCCACTCCTGTTAGCTTTTATTGGGAACTGCTAGACTCTGACTTTTTACTTCTACACAGGCAAACCTAATTTCTTAAAGAGTTCCCTGCTGTACTGGCTTCTGCTGCATTGTGGGATACAGCTAATATAAAAAGCTTTACAACTAATTACTTTGCTTCTTGTTCAGCTTAGTACTGACCTAATGTGAAGCAGTCATTGCAGCTAATAAGCTTGGTGCCTAGCATCTGATATCCCGCTTGGCTCACTAACTAAGATTGATCTTTCTGGCACCCAGTTCATAATGTATTTACAAAGGATAACTTCAGTGAATTAGAATTTTAAATCTCCACTGGGAAACTGTGCTCACTGACAGAATTCCTATATTATGGACTTGAAGAGTGTAAGTAAAGATTCATCAAGGTGTGCATTAGCCTAGAGAAATTCCAAATAACCTAATGGATGCATAGATGGGCCACAGCTTAGAGGACAGAGCAATTTTAGAATAAATCATATGTCCATATATTCACTGGCCTAGCAGTTATACAGTAAATTAGCATATTAAACCCCCTCACACATAAATATTGCTGTTATAATCAGCTAAATTTAAATAATGTGAAGTATTTCGGTGGGACAAAGAAAGTTACTGAAAATAGAAAACCTCAATACTGTGTATAAGATTCCATACTGTGCCATTCCCTCAGACTGAATTCTCCAAATAAATCTCCTCATGAAGTAATAATTCCACAAACTGCCACCACAAAAACGGGCACCTTTTCTGCTTGAAAACTTAGAACAGGGCATAACAATGATGTTTAAAAAGATATGTTAAACCATCATAAGCTGTATATTTCAGTTTTAGTACTGTAGTTCATGCCACAGCCCATTCTGGAAATGTTCTGCTTGCATTATGCAGCTAATACACCTTACAAAGTAGCAAAACAAAGAAGAAAGAAAGAAATCTGTCATGCTTTAAATAATCACAGCACGGAGAAAACAACAGCTAAGGCACTGTAACATGCCTTTTGTCCCGGTCCCCTTCAATAACACACATCACACCAAATGACATTTGACGACCTTTATTAGATTTCCATAACGTAGCTTTGATCACAAACTTTATTAATTACAACTATGCATGATATAATTGATACTAATACAGCATAACATCCTTGTAATGTTAATCAGGGCAGCGTACCTACTCACCCTGCCCCAGTAAGCAGCGTCCATACCTCTACTCACTTTACTTATGAAGAAGCATCCCATATCACTTCATACACCATTCATTGTAATGTTAATCAAGGCAGCGTACCTACTCACCCTGCCCAACAAGCAGGGTCCATACCTCTGCTCCATTACTTTACCTATGAAGCAGTGTCCCAACTCACTTCATACACCATCCATTGAATTACCATCCACCAAATAAACACCATCCTTACCTCAGCTTGCTTATCTATTCAGCAAGCTTCCTCCAACTACTCATTTCCTTTCCCCAGATCCTTGAAATGAACATCCAGACATCAGAGGGGGAACAAAAGAGGCCAAGCCTATCCCTCTTCTCCACCAACCAGCCTGACCAGGCTGTTCCCCCTCCCTTCTACCCAAAATTGCTCAATCCACTTCTCATAAAGGGAAGGGTCAAGCCAAACATCATTTGGTGTATAATAATTACCCAGACATTACCAGCCCTTGGCAATTACCTAATGCTTACCAAAGCCTCACCTGCCACTGGAGCAAGAATACTCAACACCAACCCCCAACACTACCCGACCCCTAGCAAGGAATACCCCAGCTAACAATACAATGTGAAGTTCAATTTTGATACTCCCCAACAATTTCAAGCAAACAAGACATTACCTTGTGACTACATATTCAGCTGCACTACTGGAAAACCAAACTTCTTTCATCCCCTCCATCAGCTGCCACATTCCTCAGCCTTCAATCTTGCCTGTCAAGTCCACGTTCCTTTAGCCCATCGAGTAAAATCCACTCTGCACATCCCATCTGCCACCTCAGTGTTGTCCAGTGACCCCTCCGCTTATTCGACACCAAAGCATGATCATCTGGAAAGGCTCTGTATCTCACCACTGGAACTCGTCACACCATCATCTACAAAGAAAAGGACAAAAGTAAATCCTCTAATATGTAAGGAGAAGGCTCCATCTTATACCCATCTATTCCAAACTACAGCCACAGCGCTCTAAGACCCCATCTTTCAGATCCCCTTTCAAGCCACCGCATGATGCCTTTTGCCCTTCAGCAATTTCAGTTAATAACTCCCCATGTGTCACACATGCTCACCACTGCTTTCATCATCTTAGAATTCACTGTGTAACACCACCCCTGGTACTTGGCACACCACCACCTACAAAGAAAAGAACAAAATTAAAACCTCTAATAGTAACGAGAAAGCTCCACCTTATACCCACCTATTCCAAATTACAACCACAGCGTTCCAACACCCCATCTGCAAGAAAGAAAAGGACATGTAAAACATCTTCCAAGACCTCTTCAAGGACAACTGTGTTTCACATGAATGGGGAGCCTGTTCCACAGATGGAGTAGTCTCTCTGGGATATATACCTATCCCTCCAGCAGTTCCTATTTATATCACAGGCAAGCTTTAAGTCTTTAAAATGGCTAATTCCGGTGCTGTTTATTTTATGGATATGTAGGAAGTCCATCACTAACCAATATAATGTAGAACAAATGGCAGCTTACCGTGCTATCAAGAGGACCCACTACAATATTCCCCCCTCTGCCAAATGTAATTATGACTTAGCGCTGCCTGCCTACTTTTTTTTTTTTTTTTTAAACCTGCTTAACCTCCCCAGTTGAGGCTGTTAATATACCATACTAGGCCCTTAGGAAGTGTAGCGTTCTGTCTCTTTGTATACAGAAATCACTAACCTGCATTCTACAACTCTTAAAGCAAAGAATCTGGGCCACATCATTAATAAAAGGGGGGACAAAGGCTCAAAATTAGTGACAATTTCAAACATTGCTTTTACAACCCAGAACATTTATAGAATACCAGATTTTTGATTTAGCATGAATTTTCTGAAAGATATAAACTAACAAAATCTTTAACTATGAACAGACATCAAATAGTCAGCAACTGAAATCCACCTTGGGAGCAAGCATATATAAATAACTTTTCAAGCACTAGTTCAGATGCCGGGTGCACTCCAAAACAGGGTGAAGAACCTCAATGTGTATGTTCAAATATATTTCATACAATTATAGTTAGTATTTTACAGTCTAGGAAAGCCTCTCCTCTCTGCTCACAAACATCAAAACAGTTTCCTTATAGCAAAATGCCCTTGCCTTTCACCCATCTCTGAGTAAGAAAATTGCCATACAATTTACACGAGGTACGTAATCAATCATTCCCTTAGTGCAGTGTAAAATGTGAGGCATGCTAGGTAATGAGTCTATTAGTTAATTGTTTTTAGTGTGTGGTTGTGTGTGTGTGTGTGTGTGTGTGTGTGTGTGTGTGTGTGTGTGTGTGTGTGTGTGTGTGTGTGTGTGTGTGTTTGTGTGTGTGTGTGTGTACACGTGTTGATTGTCTCTGGCACTTCTGAAGAACTACAGCCTGTTACCCACACAAAATCAGTTATTGTTGACAGCTACACATCAGCAAAGGTGACGCAACAGATATCAAAGCAGTTTTTTTGACTAACACATTGCTTTCACCATGTGTATACAATAAAACAAGTATTTCCAGTGAAAATTTGTAGTGTTGAAAACCATGGGTAGATGCAATCCCTGACTGCGCATGTGAAGCCATTAACGGTCATTCCTAAGCCCGCAAAAGTCCAGCACCCATACTGCAACCCTAGGCCACAGGCCCCCCCCAGTGCCTCTAAGCATCAGAACATCCTCCGCACAACCCCAAACTAACACCTGAACCAAAAAACACAACACCAGCAGCAATAGTATCACCTCGCAAAGCCACATTAGCAATTGAACCTTGCCAAAACTGTGTAACAAAAATCCAAAATGCAACACATAAGACAGCCAATGCTATAAAGACACCACCTTTATTCACAAAACACAATACTTTTGTTTGCAACAGCGTTATCAGAACTGAGTAATTAAAATCCCTACCATCACTTACATACTCTAAAGTACAGCAAATGTTTGTTACAAAATTAAAAGCACACAATTACCTTTACTGTTCAAACACATTTAATATTGCATTGTAGAGACCCAGATATTTATTGTCTCCCAGTCTCACCTACCATTTAACTTCATCTCCAAATTTTCTGCCTCCCCACCTCTGGGACTTGTTAGAACCTTGAACTCCACATAGTTAATGATTTAGGTCAGCAGCCATGCCATACCTTCTGGTTTAAGATTTCATTTCCTTCATAAAATGTATGTCGAGCAAGCACTTCGGAACTCCGTCCCCAACTATACCAGGCTCTGTCTGGATTTCTTGCTCAAACAGGCTGAGAGGTATGCCTGGACACTCTACAGAAAGTCTATACCATTGATCAGAGATTATCTGCAAAATCAGGGACAGTTGACAGCTGTGTCAGATAACATGCAGTGTGGGTTTCTCTTCTGTTTTGTTGTAAGATATGGCATGAGTCATGTACAAACATTTCCACCTCATTAATTATGCATATGCGCTAAGCTGATTTGCAGCCTGTTTCAGATGTAACAATGTGATGACTGTGACACCTCAATTTGTTTGGATCTTTATGTTATCATTGGGTGGGGGGGAGTCAATGAGTTGTTGTACTGTTCTTGTCTAAAAAAATCAAGATATTTTTAAATACTTCAGGCATTTAAATGAATATATTGGTCAAACATTCTCTATTTTGTAGGACTTGCTGTTCTGAGACATCAGGTAAGCGGTTTATAGTATTTGAACATTTAGTCTACAAATAATGGCATACTTACACCAACATCACTCACAGAAATTTCTTCAATTTGTCAGTTGAAGAATAAACTGCAAAACTTAGTAATGTGTACCTAAACTGTTACCAGATACAGAATGGCATAACAGGTATTCCTCTGCGCTCTTATACATTTGTCCCGTAACACACATCACACCAAATGCAAGACCTGACGGCCACAATCCTCTGACAGTCACTGCTCATGTATGGCAACAATGGTCACACCACCTTGCTCTGAGCTCACAAAAAACACTCGCAGTCACACCGAGGAAAAGGAAAACTCCTCAAACCAAGCATGGCAGACCAACCCTGCCAGATACTCCTGAACTCGAATGAGCCACAAAATCACTGCCACCAACGAGAGGAGAACCCCCATCAGAAACAAACACAAATAACAGGCGATGGAATCACATTGCAATCTAAAGTCTAACCCCTTTGTTTTTTTTTTGTTTCCCCCATTAACCCAGGAAGCCCCAAGCACAGAGCATGCGTGCAGACCCCGACTGCCACAACGGCACATGAAATCAAAAGAATAGGATCACCAATCCAAAGCAAAAGAATGAACAGGACAACAGTCTGGAAACACGCACCCAAATGCTACCAACAGAGGTGGCCCTCCTAAACATCATCACAGTGACAACAAAACTTCACCCCCCCAAGGCCACCATCTGCCTCTCCCACAAGGCTAGCAAACTAAACCAAACACCCAAGCTTCCATCAAAAGTCAGCAAACCAACAGCCCTGCACCAGCACCAATGCCCAGAAGGACTACGGGTGAACCCACGAAACAAATGTGCTCCTCTCTGCCAAACCCTACCCTTGAGAGAGATATTCTGCTCACTAGCCCCCAACTGCAACCCCATTCTCCACCGAAATAGACCACCCTCACCTAAATCCCAACCACAAATGTACAAATGTACAAAAAAAAAAAAAAATATATATATATATATATATATATATATATATATATATACCACCCTCACCTCAATCCTAACCACAAATGTAAAAAAAACTATATATATATATATATATATATATATATATATATATATATATATATATATATATATATATATATATATATATATATATATATATATATGTATATATATATATATATATATATATATATATATATATATATATCACTACCGCCAGTCCCTGTTATTGAACATCACTCACCCATTCCAAGGCCCACCTGACCGCCACTATCTGCAGGTCGTCATGGACGAAAAACTTGCTGTAGCAAGTTCACGCCAAAATGTGACTGCTTAATCCAACTACACTAGACTAAACCTCTTTAGCCCCTCCCCATCATTATCTCACTTCCTCCCAACCACCCCTGCCTCCACTTAACCCTTTCACCTCCCCAACCCATTTAACTCCCCTTAATATTAACCTAACCCCCCCCCCCCTTGAAGATGTCCAGGACAACTTAGTTTGTTGCCAAACTTCATTTGCAGAGGACAGGGCCCTTCTCCCTACTGCTAGCTTGGGCAATGTAAAAGTTTAAGGAGTTACATTCTGGGCGGTATTCAGAAATGGATAACACAGTGTGAAATCCTGTTAGTAGTATACTGGAAGGGAGAACACTTGTAACTTTGTTCAATTAAGAGACATGTTAATGAGTCACTAATGAGATATTGCTGCATGTGGCTTCATCATGTCTCTGAATAGCACATATCACCTATGCACTACTAGGTGCTACACCTTTTCCCAAATTACACTGGCAATTACATTTTTTTGTGTATCCCAGACATTGAATACAGATACCACCCACCCTCACATATTATTCTGAGGTGTTCAGTAGCCCAGTCTACATGCAAGGACTGGCAGTAGAAGTAAAAATGTTATTCCACTGATAAGCTAAACATAAGCACCTTTACCTTGTACTCATTCTGTAATATGCAGCTGTTATCACCTGATATGTCTAATTATTTATTTGTCTGCTTTAATAAGCATACGTTCTGATAGTGTTTTTAGGACACTTCAACAGGATTTAGGCAATGGCTGACCTGTACATTGACAGAATTTCTCTAGCAGGCTATTAAAGTACAGGTAATGCTCATTGAAGAAATGAGCCCAATGCTTCATGGTAGTTTATTAAGCTGGCAGCTTAGACTGTAATAAAGCCATTATTTTATGCTCACTAACCAGTGCTTTTGCTGTGTAGGGAGTGTAAAATAAAAAAAAAAGAAAATTAAAAGTGTGTATGTTTATGTCTGTGGGTATGAGTGTATGCTTGCATGATCGAGCCATTATTTTACCCTTGCTTTTGCTGTTTAGCAAATGTAAACTTAAAATTGAATATAGCTATTTATTTATTTATTTAACATTTGTTTGCCAGGATAGTCCGACTGGACAACAAGTGTCGATTTTCAGTGGAATCCTCTGGAGAAAAACTCCATAAGTTTACACAGAGAAGAAAAATTTACAAAAGAGACATTATAGAGTAGTAGCATACAAATTGTAGACTTTATAGCCGTTAGTATACAATAAGAGTATATTCACCCTTTTGGTTGAAAATACAAGTGTTCAGAATATACAATGAGAGTAGATAAGAACTTGGTAGAGCATTGCAAGATATTTCACAATTGAATAAGAGTATATAAATGTTTAAGTGTTCCATATATACATTCAAGCAAATATACGTGTAAGAGTATACATACATATATATGCATGCACATACATACACATATACACACATACATGCATATACACACATATATATATATATATATATATATATATATATATATTTATATATATATATATATATATATATATATATATATATATATATATATATATATATATATATATATATATATATATATATATATATATCATCATCATCTTCTTTCGGCTGTTCCTGTTAGGGGTCGCCACAGCTTATCATCTGTTTCCATTTCGTCCTGTCCTCTGCATCTTGCTCTGTCACGCCAGCCACCTGCATGTCCTCTCTCACCACATCCATAAATCTTTTCCTTTTACCTGGTAGCTTCATCCTTAGCATCTTTTTCCCAATATACTCAGCATCCATCCTCAGCACATGTCCAAACCAACGTAATCTTGCCTTTCTGGCTTTGTCTCCAAACCTTCCAACCTGGGCTGACCCTCTAATATACTGATTCCTGATCCTGTCCACCCTCGTCACACCCATTGTAAATCTTAACATCTTTAACTCTGCCACATCCAACTCTAACTCCTAGCTTTTTGTCAATGCCACTGTCTCCAACCCATATAACATAGCTGGTCTTACTACCCTTTTGTAGACCTTCCCTTTCACTCTTACTGGTACTCGTCTGTCACAAATCACTCCAGACACTCTTCTCCACCCACTCCATCCTGCCTGTACTCTCTTCTTCACCTCTCTTCCACACTCACCATTACCCTGAACTATTGATCCCAAGTATTTAAACTCATCCACCTTCACCACTTCTACTCCCTGCATCCCCACCATTCCTCTATCCTCCCTCTCATTCACACACATATATTCTGACTTAGTCCTGCTGACCTTCATTCCTCTTCTCTCTAGACCATATCTCCATCTCTCCAGGGTCTCCTCCACCTGTTCCCTACTCTCACTACAGATCACAATGTCATCTGCAAACATCATAGTCCACGGGGACTCCTGTCTGATCTTGTCTGTCAACCTGTCCATCACCATTGCAAATAAGAAAGGGCTGAGAGCTGATCCTTGATGTAATCCCACCTCTACCTTAAATGCATTTGTCACTCCCACCACAGACCTCACCACTGTCACACTACCCTTGTACATATCCTGTACCACTCTTACATAATTCTCTGACACTCCCGACTTCCTCATACAATACCACAACTCCTCTCAAGGCACTCTGTCATATGCTTTCTCTAAGTCTACAAAAACACAATGCAACTCCTTCTGACCTTCTCTGTACTTCTCCATCAACACTCTCAGAACAAACATCGCATCTATAGTGTTCTTTCCCGGCATGAAACCATACTGCTGATCACTAATCATCACGTCCCTTCTTAACCTAGCTTCCACTACTCTTTCCCATAACTTCATGCTGTGACTGATCAGTTTAATCCCTCTGTAGTTACTACAGCTATGCGCATCACCCTTATTCTTAAAAATCAGTACCAAAACACTTTTTCTCCATTCCTCGGGCATCCTCTCACTTTCCAAGATTTCATTAAACAATCTGGTTAAAAACTCCACTGCCATTTCACCTAAACACCTCCATGCTTCTACAGGTATGTCATCTGGACCAACAGCCTTTCCATTCTTCATCCTCTTCATAGCTATCCTTACTTCCTCCTTGCTAATCCATTGCACTTCATGATTCACTATCCCCACATCGTACAGCCTTCTCTCCCTCTCATTCTCTTCATTCATCAACCCCTCAAAGTACTCTTTCCATCTGCTCAGCACACTCTCCTCACTTGTGAGTATGTTTCCCTCATTATCCTTTATCACCTTTACCTGCTGCATATCTTTCCTAGCTTGGTCCCTCTGTCTAACCAATCAGTACAGGTTCTTTTCTCCCTCCTTAGTGTCCAACCTTTCATACAACTCTTCATATGCCTTATCCTTCGCCACCTCTATCTTTGCCATGCACCTCATCTCCTTATACTCCTGTCTACTTTCTTCATCTCTCTCTGACAATCCCACTTCTTCTTTGCCAACCTCTTTCTCTCTATACTCTTCCACCACCAGGTCTCCTTGTCATCCTTCCTCTGTCCAGATTTCATACCAAGCCCTTTCTAACCGTCTCCCTTACTAGCTCTACTATAGTTACCCAGCTATTTGGTAACTCTTCACTGCCCCCCAGTGCCTGTCTTAACTCACCCCTGAACTCCACCTCACAATTGCCCTTTTTCAATTTCCACCACTTGATCCTTGGTGCTGCCCTTACACTCCTCCTCCTCTTCTTGATCACCAGCGTCATCCTACAAACCACCATCCTATGCTGCCAAACTACACTTTCCCCGGTCACCACTTTACAGTCTGCAGTCTCCTTCAAACTCCTACATAAGATATAATCCACCTGTGTGCATCTTCCTCCACTCTTGTATGTCACCCCTATGCTCCTCCCTCTTGTTAAAATACGTATTCACCACAGCTATGTCCATCCTTTTTGCAAAATCCACTACCATCTGACTTTCTGCATTCCTTTGTTTAACACCATACCTACCCATCCCTTCCTCATCCCCTCTGTTCCCATATATATATATATATATATATATATATATATATATATATATAGATACATGCACACACATATACATATATACACATGCATACATATATATATATATATATATATATACACACACACACACACACACACACACACACACACACACACTCACACACGTACATACACTCATATATAGGTTATTGCTCAGCCTTCTTCTTCTTCTTCTTCTTTCAGCTTTTTCCCGATTAAGGTTCACCACAGTGGATCACCTGTCCACTCATGATTGGCAGTGAAGTTTTACGGTGTCGAGTTGCCAGCCCAGCGCCCAACCTTCCACAGAAGACACACACACGCATGCACTCACACCTAGGGTCAATTTGGAGTGTCCAATCCACCTACAGTATGTCTTTGGGATGTGGGAGGAAACCAGAGCACCCAGAGGAAACCCACACGACCAAAGGCAGGACATGCAGACTCTGCACAGAAGGCACCCCAGCCGAGGATCGAACTGGAGAACCTCTTGCTGTGAGGTGACAATGCTAACCAGTGCACCACTGCAGGTGCCCCATATACAGGTTATTGCTCAATAAAAAATAAAAAAAAAAAAATCAAATCAAAAATTTTGATAAAAAAATCAATCAAAAGGTGCTTCAACAAAGTATTAGTTTAAGGGTGTGTACACACAATAAAGTATTAGTTGAACGGTATGCACACTTATGCAACCAGCATATTGTATGTTTTTTTATTTTTTTATATTTTTCCCCTAACAGATTTGTTTGTTTTTCAATTGAATTGTACAGGTTATAGATCACATTAAAGGTGGAAAAGTTTTGAAATTATTTATTGTGGTCTTGTTTTTTTTATATCACAAAAACCTCTCATTTTAACAGGGGTGTGTAAATTTTTTATATCCACTGTAGATATGTATGTATATATATATATATATATATATATATATATATATATATATATATATATATATGTGTGTGTATATCTATATATATATATATATATATATATATATATATATATATAAATGTGAGGTTTCAGCCAGCAACTTGTAGTTTATTGGTCATTTTGGGCCAGTTCCTAGCTTCTTTCAGCCCCCTGATATAAAAAACGCTAAACGCGCGTTTTTTGGCTTGTACCTACTCAGCACAGATCCTCGTGGTGGCCAGCAGAGTAATCCAAGCTTCAGAGAGCTAAAAAAGCGACTTTACCTGATTTAAGTATATTTTTTGTGGCTTTCCACTTCTATTTATCTAGCAACTGTATTTTGCCTGCTTGCTGATACATTGTTATTGTTTATTCTGCATTTATTCTGTTATTGCACTTGTTTCTCAGTTTGTTACTTTTAAAATCTGTAACTGTTGCAAATTGTTTGTGTAGGCTGTGATAGCCAATTTATAGCATTTATAAGTGTTTACTGTATCTGTTTCTGCTTGTTTTCTGAAAAAAAAAAAAAAAAAAAATATCTCTTGTTTTCCCGCCTTACTGAGCTAGAATAGTCCAGTTTCAGAGCTTGCTGATCCCTGGACTTTGTTTGCAGTTCCTGTTACTGATTCTTTACCTAATTTGGAAGAGAGGAAGTTCCCTTGCTTACCAGTGGGAGTGGGAAGCATTGAGCTGCCTGTTGGTCCAGTTTTGTGAGGTTTCAGCCAGCAACTTGTAGTTTATTGGTCGTTTTGGGCCAGTTCCTAGCTTCTTTCAGCCCCCTGATATAAAAAACGCTAAACACGCGTTTTTTGGCTTGTACCTACTCAGCACAGATCCTGGTGGTGGCCAGCACAGTAATCCAAGCTTCAGAGAGCTAAAAAAGCGACTTTACCTGATTTAAGTATATTTTTTGTGGCTTTCCACTTCTATTTATCTAGCAACTGTATTTCGCCTGCTTGCTGATACATTGTTATTGTTTATTCTGCATTTATTCTGTTATTGCACTTGTTTCTCAGTTTGTTACTTTTAAAATCTGTAACTGTTGCAAATTGTTTGTGTAGGCTGTGATAGCCGATTTATAGCATTTATAAGTGTTTACTGTATCTGTTTCTGCTTGTTTTCTGAAAAAAAAAAATATATATATATATATATCTCTTGTTTTCCCGCCTTACTGAGCTAGAATAGTCCAGTTTCAGAGCTTGCTGATCCCTGGACTTTGTTTGCAGTTCCTGTTACTGATTCTTTACCTAATTTGGAAGAGAGGAAGTTCCCTTGCTTACCAGTGGGAGTGGGAAGCATTGAGCTGCCTGTTGGTCCAGTTTTGTGAGGTTTCAGCCAGCAACTTGTAGTTTATTGGTCGTTTTGGGCCAGTTCCTAGCTTCTTTCAGCCCCATGATATAAAAAACGCTAAACGAGCGTTTGCGCGGTTTAACGCGATTTAGTGTGATTTCGCGCGGAGCTGCTACCGTTGCACACTAGGGCAGCGCCGGTAAAGCAGATTTAAACTATTAGGGCTACCTAAAGTCCACTCTTCAAATTTTCCCTTAAAACTACCTTCCTCGAACTATACTACTGATCTAATCAGCATATCCTATAACTAAATAGATCATCTCTACCTGACTCTGAGTAGCCTATTCTGTATCTGTCAAACCTAGCACTTGCTCCTACAGTACTTATCACCGAGATACAGCACTCTTGTTATAGATAGTACCCCAAAAAGGCATACCCCATTTCTCGGACACCCAAATCAACCGGAATCTCTTTTTAAAGTTTTTGTCTATTCCTTCTAACATGTCGAGGGATCAGTTGATAGTATCCTCTCCTGCTCAGCTGGTGAACCTGGGAATATTGAGGCAATGTTACAATTGCCTCATGTACACAGACAACCCTCTCCTCCTCCCACAAAACACAAATACATGCGAGAGATGCAACTATATGGCCAAACTGGAGGCTGAGCTCTCTCAACTTAGGACTGGCAAGACCAGACAGGAGGAGAAGGTTACCACACACACTATAGACCCAGTCTCACATAGTACCATCACAACCTCAAATCATACACATAAACACACAAAGACATACTCGGAGGCTCTGATCAGAAATCTACCAAAACAGCAGAGGCCACCAAAGCAGACACCCAAACAACCACCACCTCAGAACACAATACCTACAACACATAGACCTCACAGTCAGGGTGTCAAACAGTCACAGCCCTTAAGGCCAAACACAATGCCAGACACACTAGTCATTGGTGACTCCATAGTCAGACACACTGACATCCCGCTCACCAGACTGAGTAAGGAGAAAGTTACAGTAAGCTGCCTGTCGGGCGCTAGAATCCGCCACATAACGCAAGCACTCAGGTCTCTCAACAGCAGGTACAAATACGACTCAGTCATTGTCCACGCTGGTGTAAACGACCTGAGACGTACCTCCTTGGACTACATGAAAAGAGACATTGAGGAGCTCTCTGATTATGTAGCCCAGGCAGGTATGACCCTGACCTTGAGCAGTATCCTACCTTCACCAAGAATGATGCCACAATACAGAGATAAGATGATCAGCTTTAACAATTGGCTTAAACTCTGGTGTCATTCAAAGGGGATCCAATGTCTGTCTGCCTGGGATGACATGCTGGACAAGCCACGCTGCCAAGGGACGGCTTGCACCTGTCACCCCTGGGATTCGGATATTGGCAAAGGCTCTTGCCACCCCATAGTGCCTTTTTAGGCAAGGCTCAAATTCTAAACCTACCACCCTAGAACACAAAAAGAAAAACTAAGGGTAATGCTGCTCAATGCCAGAAGTCTAAATCTCAAAATGCACGCACTCGAGGCCCTTCTCAGTATGGAGAACATCGATGTCTGTGCTGTGACAGAAACCTGGTTCAAGGCTCCTGAGAGCACCCCAGCACTAACAGGTTTTACCTCATACCATGCGTTCTGGCCCCAAAATCCAGACAATACCAAGAAAGGAGGGGGGGTATCCATATTCATCAAGGACACCCACACCTCAAGACTGGTGGCAACGCACGATGCATCGGAGACCATCCAGGTGCAATTAACCATAGGCAAGACTGCTCTGCAAATTGTAGCATGTTACAGGCCACCCTCACAAACTCAGGAACCTCACATGGCTTTCCTGAAAACACTGGAGGGGATAAATGTATCTCCAAACACCATCATACTAGGTGATTTCAATTACCCTAATATAGACTGGGAACACTACTCAAACCTAAATACCCTAGCCCAAAAGTTCCTGGAATTCATAAACTCAAATGCCATGGAACAACTAGTCACCATCCCCACAAGAGGAGAAAACATACTTGATCTCATCATCACGAACATGGGAGCACAATGTTCAACACCGGAAGTATACCCCTCACTGGTGAGATCAGATCACAAACTAATCTTGCTGGAGGTCCTCATCCCACCCCCACCTGAAATAAAAAAGACCACAGTAAAAAACTTCTCGAAAGCCGACTTCACACTTCTAAAGACTAGTGTGGTCTCCTTTAAGGCCCCCGAGCCAGCGGAAAACAGTATCAAGCCGCTGAATCACTTACAAATGCCTTCTACCAGCACCTGCAGGACTGCATGGATAAGGCAATCCCAAGCAAAACAAAGACTCTTTGTACCAAGGGCAAGCATCCAGTCTGGTGGACCCCAGCCATAAACAAACTCTACAACAAAAGGAGGAAGCTACTACAAGATAGAGCAAAATCCTTAAAAGGTAAGACACCTTTGATCACAATAAGTAAAAAGCTAAGAGCTCTCATAAAATCATCCAAAGCAAATTTTGAGAGAATAATAGCTAAAGACTCAAAAGACAATCATAAGGCCTTCTTTAGCTATGTTAGAAACCTGGGAGGAAACTCCCAGATATGCTCAGAACTAGTTCAAAATGATGTGAAGATTACTGATCCTACAGACATTGCCAACATACTGGCTGACAGGTTCAGTGCAAACTTCTCCACCCCCCAAAAGGAGAGATATCTATACCAAATGGTTGCAGCCCCCCAAACATCTCAAAAGCCCAAGTGAGAACTGCTCTCTCCAAAGCAAAAAACACAGCATCCATGGGACCTGATGGTGTCCCAGGCTGTGTGCTCCACGAACTCAATGAGGAATTAAACCCACAGCTAGGACAGCTGTTTAATCATAGTCTCACCTCTGGATACGTACCCAGGGAGTGGCGCACTGTTACTGTGGGCCCACTGCACAAAGGCGGTGCCTCCACAGACCCTGGAAATTACCGGCCCATTAGCTTGACAAGCCTTATCTGCAAAGCTATGGAGAGGATCATAATGGACCTCATAAATAAAGACATAGGGAATTTGCAGACTTTGGATCCAACCCAGTTTGGCTTTGTCAAAGGCAGATCATGCCTTTTAAACTTGGTTGACTTCTTCGAAACAGTCACCAAAGCCATTGATGAGGGAAAGGCAGTCCATACAGCCTACCTCGATCTGGCGAAGGCCTTGACACAATACCCCACTCGGGTATCATTGAAAAACTCATCAGCTTAAATGTTAACCCATATATCACAAGATGGGTTGCAAACTGGCTGAGCGACAGAACCCACAGGGTCAGAGTTGCTGGCGCCATGTCAGACTCAAAGCCTGTCACAAGTGGTGTCCCACAGGGCTCAGTCCTGGGCCCACTCTTGTTTGGCATCTACTTTTCTGAAGTACAAGCAAACACAGGAGGGTTATGGCTGACAAAGTTTGCAGATGACTGCAAACTGGGCGCCGTAGTCGAAAACACATCTGACACAGATATCCTTCAGAAGGGTCTCACAGAAACGGATGACTGGTGCCAGAGCCATGGCCTAAAGTTAAATGCCAAAAAATGCATAGTCATACCCTTCGGGAAAAACAAGGTTACCCCTAGCTACCATATAGGTGGTAATCCTCTGAGCACAGAAGAAGTTTTCAGGGACCTGGGGACCCAGGCTGACAGTAGCCTGTCATTCGACACCCATGTAGCTAAAGTAGTTAGGAAGACCTTCTACATTGCCCACCTTATCATGAAGGGATTCACATCTAGATCAAGGGAGGTCATAGTCTCCCTATACTCATCACTCATCAGACCAATGATTGAGTACAATGCCCCATTCGGAATGTATCTGACCCGACACTTGCAGCAGCTGGAGAGGCCACAAAAGTTCCTCACCAAAAGGATAAAGGGTCTCAAAAATCTGTCCTATGCTGCCCGACTGAAAGAACTCCAGCTCTATTCAGTCACTTACCGCTTGCTCAGAGGTGACCTTTGCCTGACATACAAAGCCATGTCTAACCCAGATTTGATGAATATGCTTCACCTCAAAAAATCTAGATCCGTCAGAGCCACAAGGGCGGGAGACTTAAACCTCGACACGGCTATTAATAGGGCGTGCTGGAGGGATAGATTCATCACCCAAAGACTCCCTATGCTGTGGAACAAAATCCCGGTATATGTGAGGCAGAGCACCTCGCTGGCCTTGTTCAAGAGAAATCTTGACCAATGGATGGGAGATCGCAGATATACTCCAGGGATTACCTCAGTGTCACTGCTAGACAGAGGCACAGCAAAATAATGGGTATAGTTCCCCATACAAAAGGGGTGGCGTAAGCCACAAAACTATGGGCTAGGCTTATAAATGCCCTCGGGCAGATAGCCTAGTATGAACCTATGAACCTATGAACCTATGAACCTATATGTGTGTGTGTGTGTGTGTTTATATATATATATATATATATATATATATATATATATATATATATATATATTTTTTTTTTTTATTAAAAACACAAAAACAAACACAAAAAAGTAACAATTAGGCCTATTCTCTAAGCACAATAATGTCCTCCAGTGTGTGTTATTGTATAAATAACACCCTAGTAGGAGTGTAGAGGCATGATGCTATGTTTAGAACTTGGCATGCTAGGTTGCCATTGCTGACATTTTAGTGTTAGAAGGAGTCTGTATCTCCCACCCTTCTTCATTTTAGAGCACTTCAGTTTAACAAACATTTCAAGTTGCAGAGACCTTTATTTTAACAAACTTGTGTCCCCCTAGCATTTTTTTTGCACCCCAACATCAATTTAACAAAACTTGTGTCCCCTTAGCATCTTTATGTATTCAGCCTGTAGTATTACATATTGCAGGTTCCTCTGTTTTAGTACCTGAAATAAGGTTCAAGTCTAAAGATATGCATCTTCTGTACTTGTCTGGGCTAGAAAATTGGTTAAGATTCCTTTCTATGGGAATGGAGTATATCGCACCATATCAGTGGTATTAGATTGTGAACCAACCATCTTGTGCAAAAACGTATGTGCTTTGACGTCTGCCAACTGTGCTTGTCCTTGTATGATTTTTGTGCTACTTGTAGGGAAAAACAGTGCTTTGTTCTTCCCCTAGTGATACTGTTTAAATAGTGAGATCAAAACTTTATTTCCATCTCTTTTGACTCACTCTTTTAAGTAATATTTCAAGAGATCCCATGCTGTACTGTCATACTAGACATTGCTTATCAGTTTTGTTACTTTCTCCATTCAGATCTACAGCATCTCTCTCTGCCGCTCAGCTCTGGCTTTCAATGTTTTTTTTTTCTTTTGCAAACACAACCAAACTGTTATTGCTGTCTGTTTAAATGCTTTGCCTTCCCCAAGTAAAGGGAACACAACTGCTCTGGTTAATAATTTCTTTATCTAACTTAATATTTACATTGATACATTACTTCATGACATTTAAAATGAATGTTTTTGTTGTTTCCAAGTGAACCATTTAATAACATTTATAATGTGAATTTATAATGTTGCAATATTTAATAATTTGCCTTTAATACAGTGAAAATGTGTTGTTCTTTTTGCTTATCATACATGATGTTCTTCATATCGATCACTGATGCAATAGCCGTAGTTATATGGGTTACATCTTGCCAAGGATTTAACAGTTAGCCAACTCCCAAAGCTTCAAGGTAGCTTCCATGTGTAAAAACTGCTAAGCAGTTTGAGCTGAGCTCACTAAAAGACAAAAGAGCTTTACTGCCGGTGAACACTACGCTCCTCTGAGTCTTTTGAGGCTCGACAGTCAGCTTGTGCTTTCCTTAGATGGGCAGATAAGTTCCCTTTGGGGAAAAACCTTCCATTTCCTTATTTTTACTGATGTTTTATTACTTTCCTTTTCAGGAAAGTTATTTTAAACCTAGGACTGTTGTGTTTTAATGGATTTTCTCTGAGATGGTAATGTACTTTTAAATGGAGTACTTGTTTCCGTCAGTTTAAAAGTAGTGTTATCTAACTGATAAAGTAATTTCTGTGGAGAAATTATGTTTATTTTAAGGTTTCAGGGCTGCCGTAGTGTTTGAAAGTGTTTTTTACTGTGTTTTATGCGTCAATAAGTAGCATTTTTGTGGACTGGTAGTTTTACTGGCATTGCTACTTGAGTTTCCCCAGATAGAGGCACCATTTTCGGACTCACAGTGGAACAGATTGTCACTCCCATGATCAGGCCTTCTTTCAGCAACAGAAAGAAAAAGTGAAGCTAACAGCCTTTGCCACCACATTTGTTGTACCTCAGACCACTCATCTTTTACCCCAGATCCCTCTGTTGTAGCAGCTACAACCTCTGTGGACCGGGGGGAGCCATGTCCTCTGCAGCTGTTGGGGTCCCCTCAGTGGGCAAGGGAGAACCACTCTTGTTGGACTTGAGAGAAGGAATAGGGGAGGTTTCCCTGTTGTGTCAAAATGCTGTGGAAGCAGCAGCTGCCACTAGTAACATGGTTGGCCCCACTTTTTCCTGTCAAAAAGGAACAGAAAACCAAGCATGTACATATACTCCTCCTCAAATTTCTTTGGCTAGGAGTAGTTTATTGGGACTGGCTCAGGGATTGATTCAGGCTATTGATCTTTCTTGTAGAGTATTTTCAAGTAAAAGAAAGAGGGATGCCATCTTTTCTGAAGAAATTCAAGATTCTGAATCTAAACAGGAAGATGCAGGGATGGATTTGGGGTTTTGTCCTCAGATTTCTGATTCAGACTCAGAAGAGAGCTTTCTTTCTGATTCTCCCTGTTGGGGTTTCTCTTTCTGTGAGACTGTTTCAAGAATGTACCAGTGTTTTCAGAAGGAGAACAATAAGGTTTCTCAGTCCATCAAAAAATACAAGGCTCAGCTTTCCCCTCTCTACTGGCAGGAAAACTCTGAAGGGTTTTGTGCCCAAACTTGTATTTTAGTCAGCTCAGCTCAAACTGCTTGACAGTTTGGGCACACAGAAGATGCCGTGAAGCTTTGAAAGCTGGCTGGCTGTTATATCCTTGGCAGTATATAATTCATAGCTAACACTATTGCAGCAGTGATCATTTGAACATCTACTGTTATGTAAAGTTGAACTTACACTATTGTACTTTCTCATTTCAAGCTTTTTTGCTCTGAACACAAGTTTTAGAATACTTAACTTTGATTTACAAGTGCTCATCTACATGATAAGCATATAATTCAAGGATACATATAAAATGCTATGCTATTACAGATAATTCAGGATGTACTGCTGCTGAAATCACAGCTGACATTAAGTCACAAACATTACCCTGTATACTTCTAGAATGCACTTTATGTGTGTATGTTGATATGCAGAAGGTATCAGTACCCTCATAATTCTTCAACATACTTCCCTTCTATTTTTTGCACCCTAGGGAAGTGATTAGTGGAAAATGTAGCTGGTTTCTGTGGCATAATATATTATATATTTACTCAAGATATGCCTTGCAAATGGTTTATGTTGTGCTACCTTAGGAATGTGAAAATTAAACCCTTACACCATGGTCATTACAATGGACATTGCCCTTCCCCACCATTTGCAGCATGAGGCAAGTGAAATTTTAAATACTTGCACACTGAGTTTGAAGTACTCAAACTGAATTCCCCACCTTATATATCACCCCTTGTGCATGCAATAGCCACTACTACATGCTAAGGACTGCTAGCCAGTAGAAATAAAGATGTTACTCCATTCTGATAAGCTAAGTATGGGTACCATTGCTTTGTATTCCTTATGTAATATGTAGGACCATCACCCAGCATTGCGCTTATTTATTTAATAATCTGATTTAATAAGCATAAGATTTCATGCTCAGTTTAGAAGAATGTCATTACAGGATATGATGTAACATTTAGAACTGGGCTTGCTACGCTGGGCTACCATCACTGTTTTAGCAGTATTGGATGGTGTCTATCATTGTTTCTCAATCCCATCCCCAGTGTACCCAGTTATTTTAACTAATATATCCAGTAGGAGAAACCTCTAGTTTAACAAACATGTGTCTCCTTGATTCTTTTTGAACTGTGAATTCATTATAATAAAATATATATCTCCATAGCCTCTTTATATTCACTACCTGTAGCATTAATTTACTGAGGTGTTTGTACCTGAAACAATGTTTGGGGCTGGGGATACACATCTTAAATAGTTTTGCTGATTGGTTTTACAGATTTCCCTCCATGCAAATTCCCACTATGCTTAGCGTTGCTTCACTATTCACTCTGTCTGTATTCTCTCTTACCCTCATAACATTCAGCTAATAATTGTCTGATCACACCCTTAGCACAACATCACCATCTCACCCTTAACCATACCCACCAGCCAATTATACTATATCTATTTGCAGCTCTAAACCTCTGGCCACAATATTAACCATCTCTACTATTGTAACCTCCATTCTCTAAAGGGCTAAAAATCTGTTAACTGTATACTCATACCTACGAGAATGCATATATTCCCTCTCCTTAGGCACTCTGGTCCACTATCTGATCTTCTTACTCTCTCTGTTTCTCAAGTACTGCTGTCTTCTGTCTGATCATCTCTCATACCAGCTCTGCATTGTATCTAAACTGCTGACATATCAGAACATTTAATATCCTTTTGCATTTCCAGACTCCTAATTTTTAATCAGCTCTATCACTTTCTTTCTTTCTTTTTTTATTATTTTTGAAATAAAGTGTTTTGACAAACATTACATGAACATAAGAAGATAACATTTATACATTCTTAGAACTTTAACTTCAAAACAATATATAACTATATACATTGGTGTCTATGCAGATAATAATGAATTAGAGCTTTGTATGAAGATTGAGTCATAAAATTCATAATTCTTTGTCCAATTTTTCAAGTATTTCCAGAATTTTCATCTAAGAGTTATAATATGATGTAGGTGTGGTAGTTCTGCTTTTCAATGTTGATATTTCTGTATGCCCGATTGTTAGGGTTAAGTTTTTGAATTTCTTGAATGTAGGAGGAGCCATATTTTTCCAGTGAATAGTTATGGTTTTACGTGATACTGCCAGTAATGACCATAACATTTTAAAATCTTTTTTAGGAACACAGTCAGGAATAGGAAAATTAAATAAAATTATAGATTTTGCTAATTGAAATTTATCATTAAAGACAATCTGAAAAAATAATTAATATTATTCCAGTACAAATTAAGACGTTTGCATTTATAGAAAACATGGTGCCAGTCAGCTCTTATTTTATTTTGACATCTCCAACATTGATCTTCATTGCCAAATATTATGGCTACTTTATGTGGTGTATAAAAATGTCTATGCAAATATCTCCAAATGAATAATTGCCAATAGATTGACAATGTTGATTGTTTAGAGGATTTTAAAATAATCTTTTTTCTTCTTCAGTTGGAGAATGATTGTCTATTGATGTAAAATAATCCCATTATGAGTTTACATGGTAGACTTTTTTTTATAATTTTATAAATATGACAGGTAGCCAGTTCCTTGATAGGGTTGATATGTGGTTGTAATAATATAATCAATGAATTTAGGAACAGTCTGTCTGAGTGATGGTTACATTTGTTCTAGTTTGTTTGAAAGATATTGTCTTAGGTTCTGTAGGAGTAACCATAAATCTTTATTTATATTATATTCATTAATTATCTGGTCAATAGTTAATTTTCCTTGTTCTGTAAGTTGATGCTAAAAGCATAGCGATTCTTTCTTAAGTATATTCATTTTGTGAATTTGATATGTGTCAATAATAGTAGGTGTAAAGGCTATGGGAAAGATCAAGAAAAAACAAGAATTAATATTTGGAATTTTATTTATGTATATTTTAAATGTTGATAATGTAAAGTTTATATAGTTTGATGATATTCTGTTATTTTTTTTTTGTCCCCATTAAATAATCCATGTAAGAGGAGTTTATAAAATGGTCAATAGTCAATAATAATCTTGTATATGTTTATGATTAGATTCTATATAAATCTGTTCATGTATTTGTTATCATATAGGTGTGTAAGAGATATTTAACCATAGAGTTATGTTTTTGATAACAGAGGAAACAATGTATATCTCAATGTCTGTACAATTAATTCCGCCATCTTCCCAATCTGGTAGGTGTTTATTCAGGGCAATTTGGGGTTTGTTTGGAAACCACAAAAAGTTTAATATTATTTTGTTGTATCTTTGTATAATATATTTGGAAGGTGGCAGTGAAAAACTTTGTATTAGGTATAATATTTTAGGAAAGATTATTGATTTAATAAGATACAATCTATCTCCCATTGTAAATATAAATTTATTCCAATAACAGATTATTTGCTGTATTTTGTCTAGTGTTTTATTATAATTAAATATCAGAGTATCAGTTAACTCTTCAAGAAAATTTATTCCTAAATATAGAATTCCATTATCTGTTACTATATATTTAGAGATTTATTTATTTATAGATTTCTTTTTACATTTACAGGGCATAATTTTTCTTTTATTTTCATTAAATTGTAAACCTGAAATATTTTGAAATTTGTTTATTGATTTAAATAGAACTTGCAAAGATTTATTAGTATCTGACAAAGTTAAAAGTATGTCGTCTGCAAAGAGTTGGCGTTTAAGGTTTGCTGTTTTATTAACGAATATGCCCTGTATACTATTGTCAGTTCTAATTTGGTTTGCAAAGGACTCAATGAGTAATGCAAATAACAATGGTGATAGAGGGCAACCTTGTTTAGTTCCTTTTTTACTAATATGGGGCCTGACCTATGTGATCCTAGTTTAACATATGCTACAGATTTTTCATATAATGATTATATAAGAGTAATAAAATTTGTAGGAAATTTATATTCTTTTAAGACTAATGAAAGAAAGTTCCAGTTAGCAGAATCAAATGATCTATTAATATCTAATGAAATTATGTTTAAATCTAGACCTCTATGTTTGCTGTAATCAATTAATGTCAGAATTCTTTTGATATTGTCAGTTGTATTTCTTCCTTTGATAAAGCCTGTCTAATCCTTATGGATTAACAAGGGAAGAAAGTGTTTGAGTCTGTCTGTATATATTGTCATGAACATTTTATAATCTATATTTAGTAGGGATATTGGCCTATATGAAGAGCATTGTTTCTCATCTTTGCATGTTTTAATTATTGGGGATATCAATGAATATTTCTAAGACGGTGGGATTTTTAGATCTTGATTGACTGTAATGTATACTTTTAAAAGCAAAGATATTGCTTGTTTGAGTATTATACATTTCTGGTAAGATGTTATCTGGACCAGGTGCTTTATTTAGCTTAAGTTTTTTAATTTGTGATTTTAATTCTGTCATGGTAAATGGTTTGTTTATAATAGCTATTTGTTCTTTTGTTAGTTTAGAATGGATATTATTTTCAAGATAATGTGTTATATCTTTGATGGATGAATTTTGGATATTTGAGGAATTATCAGAGTTATATTGAAGTCTAAAAGCTTCTAGAATACCATTTAAATCTGTAACTTTTTTCTTAGTGTTAGGTATATATAACTTTTTTTATTTGTTTAGATTTAATTATTTTTTGTTCTATTAGATAACTGTCTCTGATGTGTTGGGTTTATAGAATAAGAGTTTAATTTTATCTTTGCTAAATTAATCATGACCTTATGATGTAGCAATTCTGTATATTTGTTATTGGTTTGTAAGAGTTCTTGAACTAAATCAGTATTACCTTTTTGTACTTCCAGCTTTAGTTTATCTGCTTTGTTTTATAATTCTAGCATATCTTTATTCCATGATTTCCTTTTACTTATGTACCAGGATAATAATTTCCCATAGATAAAAGCTTTTAATGAATCCCATATAAAAATTTCTGAAATATCCTCTGTGTTATTTAGTTTAAGAAAATGTTTAACTTCTTTTTCATAGAATTATTTGAATTCTGTTAATTTTGTAATATATGAAGGTATCCTAATGATGGGATTCAAAAATATATATGTGAGTTCTATTTCAAACAGTAGAGAGTTATGATCGGATAAGGGACAATTTATGATTTTAACTTTGTCAATTTTTATTAGGTCATTAGCTGTATATATTCTATCAGTTCTAGAGTTTGTTCTATGCCTATGTGAATAAAATGAGAAGATTAGTGAATCTGGTTCAGCAAATTCATTTATATCTTTTATGTTTGATTTATCTATAAACTTTAAAAGTGCTTTTGATATAGGTGATTTTCTTCTTATAGTTTTTGAGTCTGTATCTTTATTATCTGTTATACAGTTGAAATCACCTGCCAATATCAGGCTGCCTTTAGCTAAATGTATTATATCTTCAAGGTGTTGTTTGGCTGTTCCGACTCCAAGTCCTGGGATCCAATATAAATTTGTTCAAGTTGTTTCGAGCATTTCTCTTTGAAAGTATCTATTTTGTTGTCCATTTTATCTATTTTAATTGTAAGATCCTGGATGTTTGAGATGAGTGGCTGTAAGTCCTGTTTAAGGGAAGAGTCTTGAGCTGAGTTCTTAAGATGACTCATGCTGTACAGCTGATTATGATGTTGACTTTCTAGTAGTAGAAATTTCCTCAGGTTTTTCCTTATTTCATGAAATTCCTGTCAGGAATAGTATTGAGGTAAGAGAGCTGAGAGAAAGTGCCGCTACCAGATCAGCATCCTGGCCATGCCCCCCAGCTCTATCACGTTCAATGTCTTCCACCTTAAAACTAGAACACTATTAGTAATCAGTGCTCTCACATTAATTTCCATTCTATTTAAATTTGAAAGTTCCATTTGAATTTGAGTTGCACAGCAAGGGGGGGGGGGTGGACATGAAACTGTGGCAACTCTGATGCGGTCAATGTTGTGGAGTGAAAGAGCAATGAGGTCCAACATGAAAGACAAACAGATGACATAGGGTGAAGCTGATGAGAATATAGCACAGCAAGATGATCTGGAACTTTCTATAGAATGCCTGCAGGAAACAGAGACAAAAGAATGTGCCCTTTGTTTAGAAGAAAATGATCTAAGGGAAGAGTCACTTGATTTAATAGAGATCGAAAGACATATTAAGATCAATGAAAGAAATAGACTACAGAGAGTCAGTAATGAACTCATTAATCAAGACTGTTCACAGAAATTCATGCAATATAACAGAAGTAAATATGATATATAACTGTGCAGCTAGATTAATAACAGATAAAGTTTCACCACAAAAACACAGGGCACTATGGAAAAGGAAGGGGAGAAATCAAATGCCATCATGAAAGCATTGAGTAGATAAAACTATAAAGCGATTAAGACAAAAAGTCAGTGTTAAAATATAGAAGAGGGAACAGATCAACAAAAACACCCAAAAAAATAGACAAGATAAAAGCAACCTGCAGTATCAGAACAGACCAAGCTCTATTATACACTATTGTAAATAATAAACTAAAGATTTTTGCACAGGCAGAAAAACTTAGAAGATATGCAGATAAATATAAAGGAAAAGTACAAAATAAGCAGTTCAATGACGACCCAAAAAAGTTTTATAGAGAACTGGAAAACAAGGCAAAAGGAATAGAAATAACACCAAAAAAGAAGAAATAGACACATTTTGGAGAAATATCTATGAAGATTCTGTGGATGGTAAATGGATAGAAGAAGTAAAAGAAAGAATAAGAAGTTCAAACATACAGGGTACAAAATGGGGTAAAGAAACAACCAAAGAAATTGAAACAAAATTAAGAAAAGCTCCTAACTAGAAAACCCCACGACCAGATGCAGTACCTAACTTCTGGGTAAAAGTATTAACAGGTTTAAATGAAGATTTAGCCATAAGTAAGAAATATTTATATGTGCACCGTGAACAGATGCCAACCTGATTAACAACAGGAAAAGCGATAATTCCTTTTCAAGAGTGAACCTGCAAGATATCCTAAAAACTATAGACCAATACATTGCTATCTGATAATGCATAAAGTATATACTGGAATTAATGCTGTGAAAGTTTATAATCATAGGATTATAGGAGGTTACTAGGCTATCAACTCAGAGGTCATTTCAAGCCTAGCCATTTCATCTCAATGGAATACCATAGATGCTCTAGTCAGTACCTGGGATTGTATTTAGTAATGACTGCCCGTGTCCAGGAGGGTTGTGGGCATTATCACTGGTAAGACTTTTCAGTGCCCCATCCACTCATCCAGGTTCCTGTTAAACAGTGTCATAGAGGTACTCTGCTTCACACGAGTTGCCAGCCTATTACAAAGATGCAGCAGTCACTGGGAGACAAATCTGTCCTCCCAGCACATCCTATTCAAGTCGCAGGTCATATCTGTATGGGACATGCCAAAAAGGGTGTTATACTCAATTATGGGCTGGATCAGTGATGAGTATAGAGGAGTTATAACCTCCTTTGTTCTAGAGGCATGCCTTTGCTAATCAAGTGTGCTACGTAGAAAGCCTTCTTTACTACATTTAGAAGTAACCTCAGTCATGGCAATACAGCAAAAGGGTAACAAAGAATGCATGTGGAACAAATTATCATTTGTTGTTAAATAAAATCATAATGGAGAATTGTAAAAAGGGGGAGAATCTAAGTATCCCATTGATAGACTACAACAAAGCATTTGACAGCAGTGCACATTCATAGATAAAAGTGTGCTTACAAATGTATAAGATACATCCTATGTTGATTGATTACAGTGACCATGAAACAGTGGCAAACCACTTTGCAGCTAAGACATGATAAAGGACAAATTATTATCCCAGGGATAAAAATTCAAAGGGGGATATTCCAGGGTGACTCTTTGTCACTGTTGCTCTTTTGTCTTCCCTTTAATCCATTAAGCTGTCTACTTAATAGATTCAGTCATGGCTACAATTTGGCTCCCAGAAAACAACACAGTGTAAAGACTTCTCATCTTCTTTTTGCGAATGATTTAAAACTGTATAGTTCATCAGATGAGGAACTGAAAGCACAACTTCAAGTGGTCAAAACTTTCTCAGATGATATAATAATGTCATTTGGTCTTGATAAATGTGCTAAAGCAACCTTTAAAGCAGGGAAGCTGCAGCACCAGGAAAATATCAGTCTGGGACAGGAATGTGATATAAACGAACTTGAGCAAGAGGGAGCATATACATATCTGGGAATTGATGAATAATTAAAAATAAAACATGAACAAATGAGAATAAAACTTAGGAATATTTTAGAAGAATAAAATTAATATTGAAAACTTCTCTGACGTCTAGGAACAAAGTTCAAGTTATAAATCAGTTTGCTCTTCCTGTTCTAACTTACAGTTTTGGGGTGATTGACTGACCTCAAAAGGCACTGAATCAGTTGGACAGGAAAACAAAAAACATGCTTCATGCTTATCAAATTATTTATAAAAATCAGTGTATACAAAGATTATATATTCCCCGTTCTGAAGAAGGTATGGACCTCCTTAAAATTGATTACATGTATAGATTTGCAATTACAGAACTGCATACATATCTGCTGACCTCACAAGAGCCAAACATGGTAAAAGTTTTAAAACATGAGGAGAACAAGTCTAAGATGACTTCCCTGCTTACTTTAGCAGAAGCATATCGGCGTCAAGCAAGAATGGAAATCAAACCAGAAGTAGATAAAAATCAAGCAGCAACTGAATGTGCCAAAAAACAAAAGAAAGACTATAAGAAGGATCAGACGAGAAGACAAGAAATGTGGGAAATGCATAATTATAGTTTGAAGTACAGAAATCTCCTGGAACAACCACATGACAAGCAGGATCTAATGTAAGAATGGTTAAGAACAGGTGAATTTAAACTAAAAGACAAAAGGATAATATTGGCGACCCAAGATAGTGAACTACATACATGTTGGTTTACAAAGTCCATTGAAAATGTCAGAAAAACAGACAAATGCAGGTTTTTTAAAACAGAATTGAAAATAGTCACACATCTTGTTGCTGGGTGTGATACACTATTGACAGAAGGCCTATATATACAAAAGCATACCTCTCAACTGCCCAGATTTTTGCATAATGTCCAGATTTTTGCCTCATATTTTTGGTCTGTTCCTCATAAAATTTGTGGTTTGCTATCAAATCACTGAGGACTGAAATCACTAAATAATGACATACATTCAAGTTTTAGTCTTTATATCCTTCTGAAAAGACATGCTAATACAAATCCTGTTAGTCTAGTAATCGTCTAAGTTTATAAGACCAATATTTAAAATCTGTCCTTATTTTTGGGCTTTTGTTCCCCCATTATTTTAGGCTTTGTCCATATTTTTTGTGCTAAGAGGAAGAGAGGTATGACTGAAAGGCAAAATAATGTGGCAAGACTGTTGCATTGGGGATTGTGCAAACATTATAATATTAAAGTAACAGAAAGAACTGGAAAAATGAGCCACAAATTATAGAAATTGTGAAGTTTATATCACATGGGAATAACCTATTACCTTACCAACAGTTCAAAAAATAAATGTGAGAAAGCCATGTAGAATAGTCCGTGAAAAGAAGACAGAAGTAGCATTCATCATTGAAATTGTACATCCAGTGACTACAGTGTCTTATGTACAGAAAGATACAAAGTCATAAAATACCAGGATCTGCAGGCAGAAACAAGGCCAGTATAATAAAAGGATACCCATATAGTTCCAATAGTAGCAGGAACAATGGGTCTCATAAAAAGTAATTTAAAGTCACATTTAAATATGTTAAGGATATATGTAACTCCATATGAATTGCAGAAGGAGTCAATTCTGGGAACACTGTGGGTGTTGAGAAAAGCAGTTTTGACTGACATCAAAGACTGAAACAATACTAATTTCATGAACTTTAACCATACTTTGACTTATGAATCGGGTCCATTCCCGTCATGGTATTAAAAATCCAGAAGTCTTCTATAGCAGAGGACAACCTTTACTGGATAATTCACAACATTGTCCCAGTAAGCATTCAGACAGGGAGACTTCAGGATTGTTTGGCAAACAATAAATTCCAATACATCCACAAACTCCATAAACCTATATGGATTTACTCAGCTAATCACTTCATCTACATGACTCAATAAAGGTTGAGACAGATGATCTACATTAGACTGGATACTCACTTTATTGCCAAGCAATATAAGCACCACTAGATCTTTACCTGACACACTCAATGATCACCTTACAATGTTAGCACTAAGACAAAAGTACACTGTTAAATAAAAACAAAAAGTATATAGCCAGATACATAACCTACCCACATTTAAAAAAATAAACTCTTATCACTAACCTTTCAAAATGTAACTCAAAGGGTTCCTATCAGTTCGTTGAAACTTCAGCAGTTCGAACTGTGAAGTTCAAAAACTGATTATCGTGAAGCCGCAGAACACCGAATTCTTTCCCAGGGAAAGAATTCAGTGGGCCGTTTCTGTGGCTTCGCTATTTTCAGCACTGTAGTGGAACGTTACGGGTCAGGTTCAGGTAAGTGTGTGACTGTGCGGACATTAGGGTTAGGGCACGGGTTAGGTGAGTTAGGGTTAGGGCGCGGGTGAGATGGGTGAGCGATAGTGACAAACTTAAGGGCTAGGGAGGGATAGGTGAGTTAGAGTTAGGGCGAGGGTCAGGTGAGTGTGCGATAGTGACGGACCTTAGGGTTAGGGTTTGGGTTAAGGTAAGTAGATAGATAGTAGTGTATGTACAGTTTAGTGTAGGGATAGATGTAGGATTTTAAGTGTATGTGTGTGGATTGCTGTTTTTTGGTGTGCTTGTGTTGTGTGTGTGTTTTTTGGAACAGCGATTTTTTTTCCCCTGGGAAAATAAATCGCTGTTCTAAGCCTTAGCTGGTTTTGCACTTCGAGGTTAAAAGTTCAAACATATGGTGTTCGAACGTCTGCCGTTTCTTTAAAGTGATATAGACCCTAACTGAAATAGGTTAAAACCATGACCTGCATGATGCTGTTTCTGAGTTTAATGCTATATTTCTTAACATATTAAATAAGTTAGCCCCATTAATGATCAAAAAACTAAAACAAAACACAGCACCATGGCTGTGAAGGGAAGCCAAGAAACAAACGATACAAGGAGACAAAGTCTGGAAAGTCTGGGATGACAACAAAAAATAAAATACCCTCCAAAACTTTAGAGACATCTGTAACATGACTAGGCATAAAATTAGAACTGATCAGAAAGTTCATTACACCACTGTTCAGCTGAGTTATCAAAACAGCCTTAAAGAATACTGGCCTTCAATTAACAATATCATTCATCCCGGACACCCTACCATACCCTGTCCAACCACAAGTAATAGCATTGTCAGCATTTCCACACAATTTAACATCCACTTTATACAAATAGTGCTTTAATTACTGAAAGACACCTCCTCATCATCTATATCTATCCTTACAACACAAGACAACCTCTCAAATTTCTTCATATTCAAATCTGTACCAACCTCTACCATCAGAAAACTTCTTCTCAAGCTAAAACCAACCACTATAGCTATTGACAATATACCTGCTGAGTATATAAAAATTGGTGTAGATGCACTATCCTTACTAATCATTGTCAAAATTCAGTCATATAAATTTTTAAAAAATATTTTATTATACCCCTATGTAAAGGAGAAACTCCACAGACTCATAGCTATACTATGCCCTCTATCAAAATTCTTAGAAAAGTGTATTTGAGCTCAACTTTTCAGATATCTCACAGACAACAACTCACACCCAAAAAAATAGCTCCTTCTCACATCATAGCAGAACAACAGCCCATCTTATTTATTATTTATTTATTGTTTGTTTGTTAACCGGGTTAGTCCAGCTGGGCTTGTGGCCCATTTTCAGTGGAGACCCGAGGAGAAAAGCTCCGAATACAAATACAGACAGACATTTGCAACATCACAAAATATAAGTACAAAGTTTTGTAAAACTTGGAAAAGGCAAAAATACAGAAAGTTGCCACATTAGTAACAGATAATGTGAGTATCTTGTATCAAAATTATTATGTACAGGAAATAACAGTTTTACATTAATAGATACACTGCTTAGCAATTAAGAGAGTGTCAGTTTGAGAATATGTGTAAGGCAGGCTAGAGGGGGGCATGCAAAAGAAATAGGAAAGACGTATAATAATAAGAATATATAATATAAAGTGTTAACTTCAGTGATACCATTAAAACAAACAAGAATGTAAACAGGCTAGTATCATCCCTTTTCCTGGACTTATCCAAGGTATTTGATAATGTTTTCTACCGGGAGGTGCTGATACAAATTTTTGCTCTTGGCCTGACTCACTCCTGGTTCCAGAACTACTTATCAAATAAACAAAAAGCTTTAAAATGGCAGCACAGTCTCTCTGATTTTCTCCCTGTATCTATAAGATCTGTCTGAGACCCTCAGCTTTTTAACATCTTTACAAATAATCTCAATACTGCAAATAAACAGGAACACATTGTACTGTGTGCAGATGATGCTACATGCATCCACTTGATTCTAAGTCTTTCACAACTACAAAAAGTTGCACAAGAGTCTTTATCATCCATTGAGTCATGGCTGTTAATAACTAACTTACACTTTAATCCAAAGAAAACAAAATTGATGATATTCCTACCAAAACACCTATTATGCCAAAGACAAACTTTTACATCATATCACCAAACAACATCCCCATAGAAATAGTACCTCATATTACATTACTAGTGGTGAATGAAAACCTTAAGTTTGACCAACACATTTTACAAGTTATTAAAAAAAAATTGTCAGAAACTTGATGCACTCTACAAGGCAAAAACCTATTTCAAAGATACAGCTAGAAAAGCTATTGCTTCTATGTACCTCCTTCCATCTCTCCTTTATTCATCATCAGTTCTTACAATTCTTAAAACCTGAGTTCTGCTTACATGATAAAACATGATGTATGCTGTAGTAAAGTAGCTAAATTTGCTGCAAGATTCCCCAACAAAATGCATCACTGCTTAACCCTAAAGCCACTAAACTGGCCAGAAAAATCTTCTTCTTTCGACATTTCCCAGTTAGGGGTCACCACAGCAGATCATCTGTCTGCTCATGATTGGCAGTGGAGTTGTGTTTGGGAGAAAACTGGAGCACCTGAAGGAAACCCATGCAACCACAGGAAGGACATGCAGACTCTACACAGAAGGCACCCCAGCTGAGGATTGAACTGGAGAGCCTCTTGCTGTGAGGCAGCAACACTAACCGCTGCACCACCGGGGCCACCCAAACTGGCCAGGACAATAATAGTACCTATTCTACACACAACCCTTACAGCCTATAACCTCATCCATAACCCCGCAGATTGTCCAGCTTTATATAATAACCTAGAACATTATTCACCAAGTTGGGATCTATTTTCCAGTGAAAAATCTCTATTAATTACTAAGAAATCAAACCATGATGCAGGAGATTTGTTTTACTATAATTATGTCTCAAGGCTTTGGAATGACCTTCACACTCAACTGCTCTGTACAAAGAGATAATCTTTCCAGTGTTGCATCCGGCTCCTATAACAACCCCATGAGCAGCCATCTGTAGCCACAGAGTTTACTAGGCAAGTAGGGATTGAGAGTACATCACCTGCCTTTATTCTAAGCAAATGCCATACACACACACACACACACACACACACACACACACACACACACACACTCACACACTTATGGACAATTTAGAGCCACCAATCCACCTACCTCATGTCTTTGAGATGTTGGAGGAAGGTGAAGTGCCCATAGAAAACCCAAGTGAGCTCAGGGAGGACATGCAGACTCTTCCAGAAAACACCCCAGCTGAGAATCAAACCAGAGAACTTCTTGCTGTAAGGTGACATACTCATTGCACCACTGCTTGCCTATGCAGATATGCAACACTAAGTAAAAGAATACGGGAGGCTGAGTGTTCTTTTCATTAAGAGAAATATCTCACAGAGATACTTCATATGGCACAAGCTAATTTCCCCTATGATGGTGTACCTAACTGATTTAAAGCAAAGTTGATACTGGATAACTACTAATATGTTTGCATAAGCACTAAAACATATGTTGTTTCCAAAATGAGTAGATAATAATGCATCAGTTCTAGGCAGCTTCATCATAAATACCTTAAGATCTGCCATAGCACAGCTCTAAAGGCATCACTCTAGAGCTAGTCAAATAGCCTACAAGGCCAAACATCTCAGTAGGGAACAGTATCTTATTAGACCTTGTCATAAGTAATATTTCTATTGCTGTTTTAATTAAACTGTGATACCAAACATAGTCAATGATCATTGCCCGGAAATCTCCCTCTAGTCCTTCAAGACTCCCAAAATTCCTGACAGCTAATAATAGGAAAGCCAGTGTCTCTGCCTAAAGATTCAGAACTCCACATTAATTTACAGACCACAGAAGGGACACCCCAAAAAACCTTTATGCTATTTTTTGGACCATCACACTCATATTCCACATGAATCATCCCACAAACATGTAGATGCCCTATCGTGTAAGTCTGCCCATGGTTAACTGTGGAAATTGAAATTTTAATAAGGCAAAGGACAATGTATGGAAAGCCTGGAGAAGCAACAGAAACAGCATTAAACTCCAGCAAGCATTCTTAGAGCTAAAGAAGATGTGAGGGTTAAATAGAAACTCTGTAAAAATTATTCACCTTAGAAACAGGCAGGTAGCAATACTATCCTTACCCAGAGAATTATCACACACCTAACTGACCAGAACGCCAGCTGCCCTAACATAAAGTGATCAATGCAACAACAACAACCTCTGGCTGAACATGACTTTAAAAATACCTGCTAACTGTATTAAATGCAATCATAAGCCTAACATCACACACATGCAAGCACATATATACATTATGTATATTATATCATAATTATTTATATATATATATATATATATATATATATATATATATATATATATATATATATATATATATGGGTCTACCTGACAACACCGATGTGCTACAACACTGACAATGAAATCATCGACACCACAAAACCGAAAGTTCAGAAACACGAAACGCCACATACCCGACAAACCACAATCCCGACACTCAACAAACAAAACAAATCCCCTGTCCAAAAAGCACACACACAACACAAGCACGCCAAAAACCTTACAAACTTACACTGAACCTTACATACACAGCTATCTATGTACTAACCTTAACCCAAACCCTAACCTTAAGGTCCGTCACTATCGCACACTCACCTGACTCACGCCCTACCCCTAACTCACTTAACCCGCCCCTAACCCTACAGACCATCGCTATCACACACTTACCTTACCCACACCCTGACCCTAAAGTCCATCCCTGTCACACACTTACCTTTACATGTGTTCTCAGAGTCGGGATTCTCAACTGTCAGTCTTCTCCATTGTCGATCTTCTGGTATCAGTGTTCTCATTGTCGGCGTTTCGAGATTACAGCATTTTCAGGTAGACCTATATATATATATATATATATATATATATATATATATATATATATATATAGTATATAAGGACTAAGACAGACTTGATGTGTTTGAATGAGAGGGAGGATAGAGGAATGGTGAGGATGCAAGTAGTAGAGGTGGCGAAGGTGGATGAGTTTAAATTCTTGGGATCAATAGTTCGAAGTAATGGTGAGTGTGGAAAAGAGGTGAAGAAGAGAGTACAGGTAGGATGGAGTGGGTGGAGAAGAGTGTCAGACTTGTGACAGACGAGTACCAGTAAGAGTGAAAGGGAAGGTCTACTAGAGGGTAGTGAGACCAGCTATGTTATATGGGTTGGAGACAGTGGCATTAACAAAAAGGCAGGAGTTAGAGCTGGATTTGGCAGAGTTAAAGATGTTAAGATTTGTACTAGGTGTGATGAGGCTGTACAGGATTAGGAATAAGTATATTAGAGGGTCATCCCAGGTTGAAAGGTTTAGAGACAAAGCCAGACAGGCAAGATTATGTTGGTTTGGACATGTGCTGAGGAGGGATGCTGAGTATATTAGGAAAAGGATGCTAAGGATGAAGCTACCAGTTAACAAGAAAAGAGGAAGGCCGAAGATAAGGTTTATGGATGTGGTGAGAGAGGACATACAGATGGTTGGTGTGACAGAGCAAGATGCAGAGTACAGGAACAAATGGTAATGGATGATCCGCTGTGGTGACCCCTAACAGGAACAGCAGAAAGAAGATGACGATATATAGTATATACATAAGCTCTAGCATTAATAGTTCAAATTACAGTGCAGTGGTGCAGTGGTAGCGTTGTCACCTCACAGCAAGAGGTTCTCCAGTTCAATTCTTGGCTCGGGCACCTTCTGTGTGAAGTCTATGTGTCCTCCCTGCATTCATGTGGGTTTGCTCTGGTTTCCTCCGACGTTACAAATACATGCGTCTGAAGTGTTTCTTCCTGGGCCTCCACTAAAAATTAGCTTCATTCCAAGTTGGACTTTCCCAGTAAACAAATGTTAAATAAATAAATTACTGCTGCACACTTGGCCAAACTACCAGCTCTCAAAGTGCAGCTTCTGCCTTTTTTGACATTTTTTTTTTATTTATAAATTCTGTTTTTATATATATATATATATATATATATATATATATTTATTTAAAGCCTTATAGCAATGTCAGCCTACCCAGCTAAGCAGGTTATCACACCACTAACCACAATAAATTCGCTTCCAGGGGCTTACCTGTCTTAAAAGAGTGAGCAGGCCTCACCAACACAGGGTAATCAGATTAATCTGTTTACTTCACACAGCTATACAACTTCTGTGACTAGTCAACTGGCAAAGGGTCTGTGACTTCACCAAAAGAAAGTGAAAATAAAGTTTGCCTCTATTCTGCACATACTTATGTTACCCATGTTACTGATCTCTCCTTCCTAAAAAAATCCCACGTCTTCCAGGTATCTGACACCTACTCCCTTACTACCCACAAGTTCCAACCTTCTTTTCTGGGCCTGTCCTACCTGTTAATTTCCCAGCTCCATGGAGTGGGGAAAGCATTCAAGACAGAGCAGTCTGTTCCCAAACTTCTTTTGTAAACCAGGTGGCCTTTGCCTGGAATAATAATATTATCTAGTGCTCTCTCAACTACAGGCAAGTAAGGCATCACAAAGTTACAAGTCTTCCTTCATTACAAAATAAGGAACATGTTTCTAAATGTAATGTATCTAAACTGCATAGGTCTATTTTTCGGTTATTTTTCTGTCAGATTATATGACACTGAATGCTCAAGGCTTTCAGCTGATATTACACACTTTTTTCTCCTCTGTTATTTTATATTTATTTTCTCATCTGCTTCTTTTCTGTTGCATATTTGACTGTCCTATAATGGCAGTCAGCTTTTATGGTCATCAACCAATTAACATTAATACCTCTTGGGTCTGCAGCTGGGTGTATCTATTTCTCATTATTTTATTCTGGAACTAAGTCAGTACATAAGCACAAGTTGAAGATCCTAGATGTAAATTATTTGCTAGTTTAACAACATGTATTTATGTTATGGGTCAGGAAGCATATAACATATAGAAGTCATAAACTCTGTCACTCCTGTTTTGTAAAGGATCATTTAATAAACAAATAAAATAATAAAAGAATTAAGACTGCACAAGAAAGCAAATAATTTACAGTCAGTAGCTTCCATTATTGTTGTCTAAATGTTATAGAATTATGTTTCAGCCCCAGGTTCTAAGTCACAGTTTACATGCTGGGAGCGTTTCATTGGCTTAAGTGCAGTGTTCTCTGCAGATTCCTTTGTAGCACAGCATTCCAGACAAGAAAGCATCTCGACTAGGAGCGATTCAAAAAGCGTTTACAGTCCACAATGCGAATCTCTAGAATTTCTAAATCATGTTATGGAAACATTTCATTAATACACCTATGCACATTTCAGCTTGATCAGATTCAGTTTGTATTATGTTATTATTTTTTTTTACCATGGAAAGTTAAATGAACTGGCCATCAAGGACTCATTTCTCCTACAGCCTACGGCCATAAGGACAGTGATAAATACAATATATTTGGACAATTTCCAGTAGCCAATCAACCAACTAACAAGTTTGGGAGGCGGGAAGAAATTAAGAGTCCACAGAGAATGCCTGCATAGAACTGGGTGGAACATGCAAACTCCACTAAAGCAAAGACTGACAAATAGAGCTGAATCTTGAACTGTGAGGCAAAGATCATAAACACAGAGTAACTGTGAAATCCATGGTGTTGCAATGTTTCATAAAAACCTTCACAAACATGGCAAAGAAAAGAATAAGATGCAAAGGAAGTAAAAGGCAGAGAATTTGTTGTTCTGTTCTATTTCATAGCCATTAGCAGAAAAAGGGGATAAGTAACCTCACTGACTGATGCTACAAATTATGAATCTCCTTTTCATTGTTGGTAGTTTGACAAACAATGAAAGCTTATTATTTTGTTTTGCTACTCACCACAGCCATGAACTTGTTGCACATTTCCCAAATCTGAAGTGCGTTTAATGGCTATTGTTGAGGACTGCTTTTGCTTTCCTTAATTAAAAAAAAAAATCTGCATTGGGAGAAGCTAAGTACAAGACATTACATTAATTATTTTAAAGGACTCTGTGAAAATTCTTTTTACTATTAACTACCATACTCTGTAATTTCATTAATGAGATACAAAGTCTGACAATTTTCAACACCATAGTATTGAGAAATTACAGTTGTGCAATTAACATCCTGGAATATATTTCAGTTTTTTTTGTATTTTTTTTTTTGAGAAATAGCACTAGTGTAGGTAATAATATAAAGAAGTAAGATGAAAGGCTCTTAACGTTTGACACAGTAAAAATTCAAAAGGTAACTTGTGGACACATTTTCTTCATTAAACTATTTTCCTCACACTATATTCTTTTTGCATATACTCAGATCATAGATAGCCTTGTGAGCAGAAGAGACTTCTATATTGTTGTCACATTACACACTCAACCGAATGCTTCATTCAGTAACATTAGGTCTCAAAGCCTTACTTATGTACTAACTAAAGGAAGATACCTAGTGTCCACTGTAGACAAAGGTTTCCTTACTGCAGTTTAGTGGTAACGGATAGTTACCACAACTCAACACATTCATTTGATTATACCAGCTAATTAACAGAGTACACTTTAACTGTGTGTGTTTTTTTCTCTTATTGTGTCTGGTTGATTATAAACACAGAGTCAGCACTATCCAAAGTCATACTTGTAGCTAGATTAATGGATAGTATGCATCAAGGATTTTGTTGCTGATCAGTTTTTATTATACATTAGCACATACTCTCATTCACAGCAACATTGCCTTCTGGGGCTTTTGACATATAACAACTACCCCATGTTGAGCTAGTCCTTCTCTCCAAACATAGTTAATTTATTTCTTAGATAAAGGACAAAAATAATTTTGCATAGACTATGTTATCTAGTCACCTGTCTTCCATAGAGTGTAGTTAGTGTGTTTAATGTCATCTCCATGAACTGCAACTTGTGAATTCTTTATCTGCTGACAATGTTCTTTTATTAACTTGTTTTATCTGTCCAGATATGTGCACTATGTATGTATACGGTCATACTGTATGAAGTGAACTTGTGAGTTTTAAATTACTTAATATGTTGCTCATCTGTATTAGATTTTGTAATAATTTGATTTAACTATAACCATATTATGTGAATGTGCAGCTTTTCGCCCTGGGCTTCCTCAGAAAATTGGATATTATCCCAGTCAGACTTTCTCAGTTAATGACTGTCAAATAAATAAACAAATAAATAAATAATAGCATCACAGTGCAAAGCATATGATAAGGCAAATGTATGAAACCATCCATCTTGTCTTTCTGATGCAGTTCTAATATAAAGGGATTATATGGCAAATGTCTAAATTATATTACTGCATACACTACTGTCTCTGTAATATAGAATGAGGAAGAAGTCATTGAGAGTTATTTTCACAAAATAATCATGGACGAAAGCTACATTCTGGACTTACAAAAGAGCTGAGGAAAATAATGGCTACAGTAGTAAAGCTACTTGTTTTGTTGTTTTTACAGCTATGTGGGCCAACATAGTTCAATACAGCTACAGGTCTACAGAAAGCTGGATAATAAGATGTTTGAAAGGAAACTTCTAGATAAGAGTCATGCTATGAATATTTCTAAGAGATCATGACTTCCAGCAGTAGAGTTAATCTCTATTCTAGTGAGCTACATGTAGCCAGATTAACTATGAATGCTGTTAAAGGATAACTATAAAAGAAAATGAAAAAGAAGAAAAGCATGTTTATGTTTATTTAATATTTGTGCATGACAAAAGAAAAGTCTGTTTGTGTTTACTTAACATCTGTGCATCAGGCTAGGTGGCACAGTATGGACACTATGATTTTGTTCCTACAGTGTGCCTTGTATCCCCATACTATGACACAGTGTTTTACTAGTTAAATCTGTCTGCTTCTTAATGTACATATATTAACATGTCAAGAAAAGGTAAACAAGACATAAACAAAAAGGCATAAAATCCAGGTCTACATTGTTCATTACATTTCACTAATATGTAAGCATTTGGTCTCTACTACCATACTTTATCCTGGAACCCAGTTTATTATTATGATACTCCTTGTCTTAATCAATGCTTTTTAAATGATGACACAACATAAATGCAGACACATCAGTGAACACTGACTGCTTCCCTGTAGCTTTTTGATAAATGTCACACTGCTGGCCATAACAAGTAATAAAAAAATGATTCTTCTCTATCTCAGTAAGGACGTGACATAACTCCATTTATGACAAATACAGGAAATCAAAGCATATCACAATCACTTCCAGGATGAGTCACGGCATGTAACTGAACATTTTGTAACATCATCTGAGATCAAATCATCCTAGCCATATATGGGTGCTACCATCTATGATAAAAAAAAATCATAGGATCATAGGAAGTTACTAGGAAGGTACTAGGCTAATGGCCCAAGGGCCCAGGAAGGTACTAGGCTAATGGCCCAAGGGCCCTTACAAGCCTATACATGTACAACTCCTGTTCCCAAGAATATCAAGGTATTAAGCAGAAATAAATCAACAAGTACTGCCCCTGTCTTAGAGAGACACAGGTGAAACTCCAGGGGTACATTTGCGGTTTCTCATCCAGTCATCCAAATTATGCTTAAATAGGGCCAACTAGGGGCACTGCTTCACCTGAATTGGAAGTTTGTTCCAGAAGAGAGATAGTCTCTGTGAGGCATATCTGTCTCTCCAGCAAGTCCTGTTGATGTCACATACTAGATCGAGTTCCCTAGAGCAAGTGCATCTTATACCATTTCATTTATGAATATGCAGCATTTCCATTAGAGCAGGATCTGACATTGCTTTATATGCAAGGTAGAGGTCATCTCTGAGTAGTCTGTAAGACAGAGTATAGTGGCAGTGATCTTAGTCTACCAATGTATAACATATGCTGAAGATCCTGAATTTTCTTTGTAAGAAACCTTTGAGATTTTTCCAGTTGCTTCAGGTACTTGGTAAGGTACATACCAAAGGTAGCATTGTATTCTATTATTGGCATGATGAGTTTGGAGTACAGGGGGGTTATAACCTCTTTTTGTTTTGGATGCAATGCCATTACTTATGAGGTGGGTGACATAGAAAGCCTTTCATACCACTGTGGAGATATGGTGATCAAAGGAAAGGTTGCTGTTAACTTGTATGCCCAGATCTCTCACCAATGATTGCATGCTTAGGGTGTTGTTATTAATGTGGTAATCTGCAGGGACATCGCCCTTGCCGAAGTGGATGATAATGCATTTTTTTTGCATTGAGCTTTAGCCCATGACTTTGGCACCAGTCGTTTGTCTGTGTAAGTCCTTCTTGTAGGATGTTGACATAATTCGGGGACTCGATGACTGCACCCAGATTGCAATCATCAACAAACTTTGTCAGCTATAGGCCTTTTGTTTTAGCCTGTGCATCTAAGAAGTACATTCTAAACAATAGGGACCACAGCACCTATCCCTGTGGAACACCACTGGTTAAGGGTCCGCTGGTGGAGGTAGAGCAACTTATTTTGACTGTGTGCATTCTATAGATGAGCCAGTTTGCAACCCACCTGACAATATACAGGTTGATCTCCAGCTGGGTGAGTTTATCAATGATGCCTGAGTGAGGAATAGCGTCAAAGGTCTTGGCCAGGTCCAAGTAGGCCATATGCACAGATTTGCCTTCATCCAGGGCTTTTGTGACTGTCTCAAATAAGTTCACTAAGTTAAAGAGGCAGGATCTCCCTTTAATGAAGTCAAACTGGGTCAGGTCAAGCATTTGGAGGTCTCCTATATCTTTGTTGATAAGGTCAATGATTATTCTTTCCATACCTTTGTAGATTAGGCTGGTCAGGTTTATGAGTCTATAGTTCCAGGGGTCTGTGGAAGCACCTCCTTTATGTAATGGGATGATGGTTGCTGTTTTACATTTAGCAGGTACAAAACTAGTGCTTAGACTGTGTTTAAAAAGAGTACCCAGTGGTGTAGCTAGTTCCTGTTTTAATCCATTTAAAACACAGCCTGGGATATTATCAGATCCCATAGAAGCTGTGTTTTTGGCTTTGTTTATGTTTGTTCCTTGGAGATACTAGTTGGAGGGCAGGTGGTACGGATGCATTGGGGGATATGTGGCAGGGACAAGGGGGAGACGTTTTCACTAGTTAGCAGGTTGGCTTTTTCTGTGGGTAGAGTATATGTGGTGCCACTAACAACCAGTTCTGTGGAGATCTGTGTTTTTCCTTTAAGGTTTCTGACAAAGCTAAAGAAGGCCTTATTGTTATCCTTAGTGAAGGAGGCTAATCTAGATTCATAGCTAGCTTTAGAATGCCTTACAAGGTGTCTTATTTGCTTGTTTAAGCCAAGAAGGGAATACGTCCAATTCAAAAACCATTCCTTCCTGCTCTTGGACAGCAATTTCTTTATCTTATTGTATAACCTGTTAATGGTGGATGCCCAACAGTCAGGCTCGTTCTTTCTTAAGGATTTTGTTTTAATCCTATCAGGTACAGCTGAGTCAATACATTTATATAGATGTTTATACAAGGCAATGGTGTCCATGCCATCAGTAAGGGCAGAGGCTATGAAGCTATTACTGCTGTCATCTATTAAGTTGTAATTGCCTTTGGAGATACTTTTTAGACTAGTTCCTGCTAATGGGGTGGTCAGATGTTATTGTTACTTCTAATGAGACTGATTTCTGATCAGACCTCACTAGGGAGGGCACACACAAGAAGTGGTGCAATGATTCTCCATTTTAGTGAGCATCAGATCCAGAATTTTTAGGCCCCCAACCAACTGGTCCAAGGCAATGGAGATGATAAAGTCCAAGAATCTTTTGGCAAGTGTGTTAGTACACATAGAATTTACCCAATCTATGGATGGGTACTTAAAGTCACCTAATACTAGAGTGTTTGGTTGTATCTTGAGCAACTCAAGTAGCTCCAAATATGCAGTGTGGGTATCTTTGTTCATGGAGGGGTTCCTAAAACTGACAATAACTTGGAGAGGGATCTTACCTACAGTCAGTTGGGCCTGGATTCTTTCAAGGGAATTGTTTTGTATAAAGAATCTAGAGGTATATTTATCTTTGATGAATATTACTATTTAAAGCTTCTTTAGTTCTCACACTTTTAGTTTGTGGTCTGAATGTGTGGAAGGCATTATAACCCAATATGGCCGTGGTCCTTTCTGTGGCCTTAAACCATGTTTCTTCGAAGATGAGTGCTGCTTCCAGTGAGTGCAGTTTTATGTTTAGACTCCTGCATTTAGCAGCATAACGTTGATGATGCTTTTTGAAAATATTTTTACGTTGGAAAATTTGTTGTTGTGACATTATCTAAAAATGGCACTTTGGGAGAGGCAAGACCTTTACCCAGTAACCAAAATTCCAGAGGTGACAGATGAAGATCATCTCTGGCAAAGTAGCGTGGTCTATCCACTCTGTCATTCCAGGCTGACAGGTACTGGATCCCCTTAGAATGACACCAGAAACTAAGCCAATTGTTGAAGTCAATCATTTTTTGTTTATATTGTGGTATCATCTTAGTTGAAGCTAGTATGCTGCTCAAGGCTAGGGAAGTACCTGCCTGAGACACATATTCAGAGAGTTCAGTCATGTTGCTCTTCATATAGTCCAGTGAGGTAAGTCTGAAGTCATTCACACCAATATGAACTATGACAGAGTCATAATGGTACTTGTGGAGAGACTTAAGTGTTTGTGATCTGGCAGATCCTGGCACCTGACAGACAGCTAACCGTAACCTTTTCCTTGTCCAGCCTGGAGAGTGGGACATCTGTGTGTCTCACTATAGAGTCACCTGTGACCAAAGAATTTGGTTTAGATGTGTTCTGCCTTAGAGGCTTGTTTGGTGAGACACTTGTGCTTGTGGTTTTATATGTATTGAGTGTTGTAGGTATTGTATTAGGTATAGCATGTTTGTGTTTCAGAGGTCTCTGGTGTTTACATAAATTTATGGTGAGTACCTCTGTGTATGATAGTTTATGTGTTGAGAGCGTGGCTTGTGCAGGAGGAGTAGTATGTGGGCTGACAACCTGTTCATTGTCACTGTTCTGTGAATGAGATAACAAGGTTTTCTAATTCTTAATGTATATGCATCTCTCACAAATTGAGCTAGAGTGGTTTAGTAGTAGTGAGTTTTCAGTGTACAAGAGGCAATTGCTCCACTGCTTCAGGATACCCATGTCAATCAGGCTGGCAGGAGAAAAGGAGGAGAACTGGCCATCCATAATACTAGGTGTAAATGTGCTTACTTTAATGAGGAAGGATGTGGTTTAATTGGGGGTTTAATGCTGGATCTATACTATTGGAGCTCTCAAGGGGTACAAGATTATTAAGGATTAGGAGATTTCAGTTAAAGTGGCAAATGCTGTAGAAAGCCCAGCTGAGGTGCTGTCCAAGCAGCTAAGCACAATTTAAGGGACTCCTCAGTTGGAGCATGGGCAGCTTCTAAGGGAAAATAAATCTACTTTAGCTTTTGAATCTGTAACTGCCAGTGGTTACCTCCACTGTGCAATGCTGTGCAAAGGTGTGTTATGTGCAGATGCCTCAGATTGCTCAGATGAAGATAGTAGGGTAGTGCCTAGTCACCAAACTCTGTGGAGTTGTGTTAAAGCAGGCACAAACCCGTGCAAATGCGGAGCTTATGTGGCAACGTTGATAACCTTTTTAAAAACAAGTTAAGCAATTTTCAAACAAGCTGGCCAATGGAAATGCTCAATACCTAGCCTTATTCCAACAATCTCTAACTCAGATGGGTCCTTTTCTACACTCTTCTAAAACCAAGGGTGCAGTGGGCCCTCTTAATGTAATATAGTTGGTTTTACTTCTCATACAATGCCAAACAGTCTAGATTCAGCAAATCTGAATCTAGCCTATGCTATAAAATAAACAAGTACTGGAAAATATAAAGTGCAGCTAAAAGTCTCAAAGCAGCAAGCAGTTGAAACAGTGAAACAGCAAAACAAAATGGCTAAAAACAGTTAAAACAGGTGGCAATTCAGTAATACACAGTTTAAAACTGCAGTACAGTGAATAAAAGTACTTATTTTTTGTAGATTTCAAAGGACGCCTTGTATTCCGTTTGGATTCACTTCAGAGATCAGAAAGAGCACATCAATCCTAGAGATGCAAGAGAAAAGCAGAAGAACTGCAGTAACTGGTGTCTTTAGTAGCAATTAGATCCTCAAGTATGCACAGTAATCACAGTATTGTTTGGAGAAATGCTTTGCATCCGCTTCTTCTAAAGATCCTTTATCATTTATAATTTCATAAAGAACCATAGTTGTTCCTGGAAGGGACTTATGCAGGTGTTTATAGATATTTGTTTGACTTTGCATATTAAATTGTCATGTTTTTCAGCCACATTTTCTACATGGGGTCAAGATGTTATGTCAACTGTCATCACCTCTGTTGATTCAGTGCCACTGTCCTACCTCCCTCAACCGTCATCTCTGACTGCCACAGCTGTTCTCTCTCATAATCTATCCATCTCTTTGCTGGACATCCTTGTTTCCTTTTGATTTCTTCCTGTTTCTCCCAAATCTTCTCCACCAAATCATCTTCTGCTTTCCTGCACATATGCCCAAACCATATCTTTTTTTGCTGACCTTCTCTGCAGTTGAAGCTACTTTGGCTTCCGCTCTAAAGTCATTACTTATTTTGTCCCAAAATGTGCATCTTGTCACCTACACCCATCTCAAGCACTTCATCTCCATCACATCTAGCTTCCACAACTGCTCTGCCTTCACTGTCCATGTTTCTGTACCATATAGATCATACCACTGTTTTTCACACCTTACTTTTCAGCTTCTTTGGCATTCTTCTGTCGTAAACCACACTTGACACTCTGTGCCAGGTGGCTGCAGCTCCTCTGATCCTAGCTTTGACATCCTCATTCAAACTTCCCTTCTCCTCAACCACCACTTCCAAATAATTGAATCTGTTCATTTTTCCCACTGTTTTCCATTCTGACTCATTTTTAGTTACTTCTGATTTCTCCAAATTGCTGCCATGACAATAGTCTTATCTGAACACAGTTTCCCACACGTTTTCAATTTTGTATTCCATTACCCAATCATTTATTAAAGTTCCTGTTCAGAGTCTATTTGAATGCCACATATGCCACATCATTTGCATACACTTCCCTCAAACCTATTTACAAATGTAGTCCATCACCAATATGAAGAGCAGTGGACTCAG
>NC_056731.1:1510649866-1510679866 GCF_019279795.1 Protopterus annectens
GAAGTTGGGTAAGCAAGTTAAAAAATTTATTTATTTATTTATTTATGTATTGACGTTTGTTTACCAGGAAAGTCCACTGGGCAAAGAGAGACCATTTTCAGTGGAGGCCCAGGGAGAAAAGCTCCAATACATATTAACAACAACCAGGGGGTTACAAAGTTTACAAGAATTCTTAAAATACATAAATGTCAAAGAATAATAGATACAAAAGACAAAGTGAGCCAAATGTTAAGAATAATAAAAGTAAAGGGAAAAAGTTAAGTTACACTAAGCAAGTCTGGCAAATTAGAAAACTGGTACAGCTTTCATGCTACTGCTTTCATGTTACTGCTTCAGTTTCTAAGTCAGTTTATGGGTGTGGAGGAAGTGCAAGAAACAGCAGTGAGGAAAATGCAGGTAGACAGAAGCTTCATGTGGATATAGTAAGTAGGTGGTATGCCTAAGGTAAATAAAGGGGATATCAAGATGAATGAAGGAATACTGGGGTAATTCTACTGGAGGATTATGAAGTTATGGTGGTTAGATAGTTAGGAAGAAGCAATACTGGGTCTGGGGGAAAGGAGTTAAGTGATGGTGTCAGTCTGGGTGGAGCAGTTACAAATCCAATTAGAGAGCAGGTGCTTGTGAAGGGCAGTTTTGAAGTTGGTGGGGTGTTGTTCGGAATAGACATGAGAGGGGAGATTGTTCCAGGATCTAGCAATGGTCCAGCTGTATAGGATTTTACCTGCAGATAGGATGGGTTGTGGATTTGTAGTAGGTTTTGATTTGGCTTAGAGGAGAGTAAGGAGAAAATAAAGAGCTGAGTACAGGACAGTATTGTGGTTTGCAAATAAGTTTATGAGAGGTGGTAAGCTGAAGTAGTAGTAGGTAATGTGGGAATTCAAGCCACTGGAGATTTCTGAAGGCTGTACAGTGATGGGTAGAATGATGGGAGTTAGAGGCATATTTGGCAATCTTGTAGCAGAAGGACTCTAATTTTTGTTTCAGGAAGGACTGCATGTTAATTAGTAACGGGGCACCGTAGGTTAAGGAGGGATGCAAATAAGAGAGGGCTAAAGCTTGTTTTGTTGATAAGGAGAGGAATGTATTGTGCCTGTAAAGTTTTTTATGGGTTTTTGATATGTTGCATCGGATATGTAAATCAAATTTTAGATTGTCATCTATTATGATTCCTAACAGTTTTTTACTAGCTACAGTTTCAATTTTTATAGCGTTCAGTAAGAGAATGTTGAAGTCTTGTCTATTAATAGCAGTGTTCTTTTGGGGAGTAAACAACATAAGTTTAGTTTTTTTTGGCATTTAAGGAGAGATGATTTTTGTGAAGCCAGTATTCAATAGTTGAGAAGGCCATTTGAGTCATTTGTTGTAGAATAATGGAGTTAGGTACAGAGCAGACTATGGTTGAGTCATCTGCATACTGGACTAAGGAGATAAGAGGTAATACTTTGTGAAGGTTATTTATGAGTATGTTAAAAAGAAGGAGACCTAAGATATACTTAAACCATCATGGCAATCTTCCAGTTGTGAAGCTCTGAGCGTCATCTAACTGATCATTAACAAACAGAAGAGATACCTGTAAAGGACTATAGGATCATAGGAACTACAAGGCTATTAAGTCTGTAGGCCATGTATACTTTGCCAAATACCATTCCTGGATGTACTCCCCACTTCATGAAGGGGAAAAACATGTCATTCATTCATTCATTCATTCATCAGGGTTAGTCATCAAAGAGGCAGATGCTATTTTGCTTAACATGCAGCGACAGTTTGTTCCAGAAGTGGGGCAGCTGTTGACTAATGCATCTATCCCTTCAACATGTCTTATTTATATGTTAGAAGAGGTTCAGATCCTTGGTCCAGGTGTTTGTGAAGCTATCCAGCCTGTGAAGGTATAAGATACCCATAGGGGGTAGTCACTGATGGCACTGAATGCAAGACATAATGCTCCATACAGGTGTCTATAACAGACAGCATTACGAGCAGCACTGACCACTCACTCTCAAGAAAGACAAGCAGCATTATACCCTCTGCTCATTCATATCCCCATATTGTGAGACAGTGTACCTTGGCTCACCCACCAAAACTGAAAAGAAAAAATGGGGGAAACAGAGGACAGGTTCAGCAGAAACCCTCTTCTCCACCCACCAGCCTGTTCCCAGACAGCTCCTCCCTTTCTTTCATAACTGCCCGACAACATCCTGTAAAGTCAATTTCAAATGCACATTATCTCACATAAATGTATTCCATCATTGCTATAGCAAACTGAATTCTTTTTGTCAAAATCCAGATGCTTAATCACAAACACACCTAACCCTCCCAATGCCCTTGATACTCTGGGACTGACAAAATGCCTATCCCTCTCCAGGGCTGCAAAACTAGCAGCTTCCTTCCAATCTAATCTAGGTATAATCTCTGACCACACCAACACCATTTGTGGATGCTGTCGTCATAAGTTAACTAAATGACCAACAATTAGTGCCAGCAACTGCCTCTTAAGCACACAAACTAAGTCATTACTCCCAAAGTAAATGATCAAAATCCTCATCACCCCCAAACTGCTTGTATCATCCCAAACTTAACAAACAGCTCATGCCAAAATAAATCTCTGAATCCATGCCATGCAACCTTCCACTTCGATTTCAAAAGCCCCAACATACTTCCACAAGGCCTCATGAGAAATCCCTTCTCAGTTCATAATGGAAACAAATGCCCCAGGATAACAACTGTGTCATCTGAAAGGCAAAGAAATTGATACATCAACAACTCATTATCTTATATAATCTATGTAAGCTTTAAAGGCACAATACCCCAATCTGTTAATGACTTCTATCGAATTTCCTTCCTCTGCCAAATCGGATGCTGTCCCACTCCAAAAGGAATGTGCAGAAAAACCTGTTTCCACACACATCTTGTGAGTCTAAAGCTTGGTGCATGATGCTTACAAACTGCAGTGCTGACATCACTGTTTCCTACACAGCAGGAAAAAACATAACCTCATCCTGCTGCCCAAACATTCTCCTTAACTGTTTTATCCACACTATTGGACACAATAACTTTTCCCCCTCCTCAAGCAAAACCATTGGCCTGCCTCACCCTACCTGATCAGTCTTTGATATCCTGAGCCGAATTAACACCACAGAGTCCAAAACTCATACATCCTTCCACCGCAATGATCCTAACAGTTCACCCATTCTAAATGTCCCCATATAATATATATATAGAGAAAAATTGCACAGGACACTAAGGATAATCATAAGACTTTCTTTAGTTATGTTAGGAACCTGCGTGGGAATTCCCAGATATGCTCAGAATTAGTCTAAAATGACAAAAAATACACCGAACCCACAGACATTGCCAACATCCTAGCTGACAGGTTCAGCGCAAACTTCTCCCCTCCCCACCAAAAGGGCAAATATCTATCCCAGCAGAGTGCTGCCCCCCTGACATCTCAGATGCTCAGGTAAGAGCCGCCCTCTCCAAAGCAAAAAACACAGCATCAATTGGACCAGACGGTGTCCCGGGCTGCGTCCTACATGAAATCCAAGAAGAGCTAAACCCAAACATAAAACTACTGTTCAATCTGAGCCTTACTACAGGATATGTACCCAAAGAGTGGCGTACAGCAACAGTGGTCCCTCTCCACAAAGGTGGTGCCTCAACGGATCCTGGAAACTATCGCCCCATAAGCCTGACTAGCTTGGCCTGCAAAGCTATGGAAAGGATCATTATGGACCTCATAAATAAAGATATTGGGGACCTACAGACACTGGATCCTACCCAGTTCGGCTTTGTTAAGGGCAGATCCTGCCTCTTAAACCTGGTCAATTTCTTTCAAACAGTCACCAAGGCCATTGACAAGGGGAAGGTGGTCCACACAGCCTACCTGGACCTCGCAAAAGCCTTCGATACAATACCCCACTCGGGCATTATAGATAAGCTCACCAGCTTAAATATAAACCCCTATGTCACTAGATGGGTTGCAAACTGGCTCAAGGACAGAGCCCACATGGTTAGAATTGCTGGAGCCATGTCAGACTCCAAACCAGTTACAAGTGGCGTCCCACAAGGCTCAGTCCTGGGACCTCTCTTGTTCGGTATATATTTCTCGGAGGTACAGGCCAACACAGAAGGACTGTGGCTGACCAAGTTCACAGATGACTGCAAACTGGGCGCCATAATCGACTCTCCAGCCGACACAAGCATCCTCCAAAAGGGTCTCATAGAAACAGACAACTGGTGCCAGAGCCATGGCCTCAAGCTAAACGCCAAAAAATGTATGGTCATCCCCTTTGGCAAAAACAAAGTGCCCACAAATTACCACATAGGTGGTAATCCATTAAGTACAGAAGAAGTAATTAGGGACCTGGGGACCCAAGCTGATAGCAATCTCTCATTTGACAACCACGTGGCCAAAGTGGTTAGAAGAACATTTTATATAGCCCACCTAATCATGAAGGGATTCACATTTAGATCAGGGGAGGTCATCGTGCCTCTTTACTCATCCCTCATCAGGCCCATAATTGAGTACAATGCCCCTTTTGGGATGTACCTTACCAGACACCTGCAGCAACTGGAAAGACCCCAAAAGTACCTCACCAAGAGGATCAAAGGGCTCAAACAGATGCCATATGCTGCCCGGTTAAAGAAACTCCAGCTCTACTCAGTGGCATACCGCCTGCTCAGAGGCGATCTGTGCCTGATGTATAAAGCCATGTCCAACCCGGAATTAATGGACATGCTTCACCTCAGAAAATCCAAATCCCATCGAGCTATGCGCTCGAGAGACTTGAACCTCAGCACTGAAATAAACAGGACATGCTGGAGGGACAGATTCATAACCCAGAGGCTCCCTTCACTCTGGAATAAAATCCCAGTCCAGGTTAGGCAGAGTCCCTCATTGACTCTCTTCAAGAGGAATCTTGATGAGTGGATGGGAGATTGTAGGTTTACCCCGGGTATCACTTCTGTGTCACTGTTAGACAGAGGCACAGTATACTAATCTCGAAAAAGGGCATAGCAAAATTAATTTAAAATGGGTGGCGAAAGCCAAACACACTCTGGCTAGGCTTATAAATGCCCTAGGGCAGATAGCCTAGTATGAACCTATGAACCTATGAACCTATATACATAATCATGGCAAGAGCCACAAAACTGGTGTATTCTGACAAATTTCTTGACAGCTATCATAATCCCTTCAACAAAATCATAAGCACATGACTTGTTATTGGAAAGCATCCATCCTCATTCTTCTCTCTCAGCCTCACTCAAAACTTTTAGTACCAGCCCCTCTTTCATCACATCATCCAAGCTGGCCAGCCTAGCCGCCACACCAAGAGTTAATAGATGAACTTTAGTAGTCCCAACTGTCACCCCAAGTCACCATCTGTGCATTATGTAGTGCATGCCCAGCTCTAATGACCATTTCCTGTACTGCACTGGCAGCTGATGACTAATAAACATTGAAAATGTAGCTAAAGCAGAGCTATATGCATTCCAAGTAGACTTAGCACAAGATTGCTGTTTTAACCATCCTGCTGTGAATCTCCAATGCTCCATACTTTGTCTGAAATGATTACAAGCCTGTCTCTTGCTGTAGACACCATTGCCCAAAAGCTGGAAAACTCAAACCAAAAAAGGCTGCCAGCTATCTGGTTAACCATGTCTGGTACATGTCTCACTGAAAAAGTAAAATGAATTAATAAGCTCTGCAATACAAGCTTCCTTAAAACCAACCATGCCAATGGTGATTTATCAGTTTTCCTAGACAACACGTGCCCTACTGTCTCATTGTCCAAATAAAACATCACTCTTTGCTTTACCAATCTACTCTTCCACACCAGTACTGCCACCCAAACTGGTATGATCTCCAAAAATACCATATCCTTCCCCCATTCCTCTGTCCATCCTTCAGGCCACCGATCTGTGAAACATTCTCCCCCAAAGAATGGTCCCATGACATACACCCCTACCACATCAGTAGATAAACTTAAATCCTCTTGCAAGACTCACACCTTCTGCCAAAATGCCTACAAATACAAATGTTCCAAAACCAATTTGTTAACTCACACCCAATAATGCTTGCTCTTACTGCCCTTTAAAAAATAAGTGACTGACCTACAAAATGTCCTACCTAGACTGACAGCCCTGCAAGAAAAATTGAATAAACCTAAGAACTCCATCACCTCCTTGATCCTAACCTTATCCCTTGATTGCATCCAACCAATCTTCTCATGTACCGTCACCAACTTATCTTGTGGCAAACAAAATATGCCACGTTCAGCATCTAATGTCAAACCCAACAATTTCAAAGCTTTGCTGGGGTCTTCTTACTTCTTAGGTGCTAATGGAGCCCCCAGTTCCACACACATAGCAGTAGAAGCAGCCAATGTACCCTGAGCTCCCTCCCTACCTTCCCAATTAATAGAAAATCATCCAAATAATGAACTACGTCCTCTTCTCCCACTGACTGCTGCCATATCCACTTTAACAAATAATTAAATTTCTCAAATGCTGAACAAGCTACCACACAACCCACTGGCATAGCCTTATCAAAATAAAATTTACTTTTTACCAGCATGTCTAACATCTGCCAATCATCCGGCTTCAAATGCAACAAACAAAAAGTAGGTTCGATACACATTTTCACAAGGCATGGGTCTTTAAACTCCCTAATTATGCTAACCACATCCTTAAGGCATGCATATTGTCTATCTAACTTAACAAAATAATTATTAACCAAATCCCCACTAGGAAATGATAGATGAAGAATCAACTGAAATTCCTCGTCTCTTCTTGGGTATGAAACCCAATGGAGTTACTCTGCAGCACTTGAATGGAGGTTGCTTGAAGAGACCTAAAGTCCTCTTTGCCTGACTTCCTTGTCGATAGATGCTTGCAAAATATCCACTTTCCCTTCAGTGGATCATAATTTCTTACATACCTTATTGCTCCCTGACATTGCAGAAAAAACATACTGAAGACCATGTATAACTTCCTCGGCCACCTCAAAGATAGGACAGTTGCTGACATTGCTCTGCAAGCAAGCCCTCAGAAGGAGGCTGTAGTCCTTTGACCTCAAAATCCCCCCCCCCCCCCAAAAAAAATTCTGCTGATCCTACCTGCCTGTCCTCTTACATCTTGAACCAAACCCGTGGAATGAAGCAGCCCACCTTCATTGTGCCAACATGTTTGGGCAGCATGTGTTCTCCCACGTGTAACACATATATATGGGTTTTCTCTATTGCTTTCCTTTTACAAAAGTGCTGGTAATACCACAGCCATGCATCACATGTCCACAACTGCTGAGCCCCTCTAATCGTCAAAAAATAGGCCAACAATGGCAAAGTCTACAAAACTGTCCTTCTCCAACAAAACTGCCATATAATACACAAAGCCCAATGTCCAATTGTTTGAGCCCAAAACTTACCCTGTCTTCCCCTACCTAAGGCCTCCAAATCTTTTGTTTCTGCCATGTTCTTCTCACCTAATTGCCTGCTCAAACACATCAACATAATCCCCTCTCCAAATCTTTTCCTTAATTGCCTGGGTAATATGAGGGGTAATGAAAACTCCAGCACTACCAGCCAAAAAAGACTGTGAGGCAAGCTAATCCCCTGGCCAAGAACCTAAGCTATCATTTACAGCTCCTGTCGAAGCCTCCTGGCACCTGACAACACACAACACTGTCTCAAAGAAAAACATCCATCCAGCAAGCTAGTGCACTCCTCCTACCTGTCTCCTGACCTCCTGTACCTGCTCCTCAAAAGTCAAAAAATCACCCAACTGATTATGCTTCTCTTCATCCATGCCTTCCCACAAATCGCTTTCCTGCTCTACCCCCATGTCATTGTAGATTACCATCATTAACTGTTGGCATGGGATACTCTATCTGCTGAACTCTGGGAGTGTTGGGACCCATACTGGCACACAATAGACACAAAGCCTATGAACTCATCTTAAATGGGGTAGACACTCATCACAGAATACACACAAACACATACACACACACACACACACACACACACACACACACACACACACACACACACACACACACACAAACCTCTTTGAGATAACCTTATAACTAAACCACCTGACAAAGGCCCACACGGATACAGGGAAGATGTGCAGACTCCACATTCTTAAACTAAATATATATGTTGTACATTTATAGCAGGACTCTCACACCCATCTCTACTTGCATGGAACCAGTAACACAATTCATTCTTTGAGAACTCATGCATATCTCTTGCAACAGATGTCTTTGTAGTAAATTAAATATAGGCTAGTAATCAAGACATCATTATGCAGCAGTCTGTATATGACTTCAGGAGTTAGTAGCAATCTAGTCCTGAGGATAATTTTGCAATTTTAGTGGCTTACTGCAGAAGGAAGCAGAGTGGCTTAGTAAAAATTACATGAGAACACCATTATAGTTATTATGAGTAAGTTAAATACAGTTAATATTAAAACTGTCAGCAGATTTTCTCAGGGAATATTATGATGCACTCACTGCAGGATGATAGGCAGTTTTATATCAGAAAACTGCAGGTTGTGACAAAGTCACCCAAGAATAAAGATTTTTAATTCATACAGCTTTAATGAAACAAATGAAGCTTCTCTCTCATCAACCACAGGTGGTGATAGTCAAAGAATTTGGTTTTAAAATTCTCATAGTTGAGAAGCTTTTTTTCACTAGAAGAACAGCCTTAATTGCTGCCTCTGTCAGTATTTGTAGACACTGTGAAGTATGCAAGTTGAGAACATAAGCTGTCTTGCATACTTTTCAGAATTGTTGATCATAGATCTCCACCTCACTGCTTAGAATTGACAGTTTTCACTTTAGACAGTGAAGGTCAAACTCCTCATGCAAATGTAGTACTCTGTGGGAAGAGGTCTAGGTAAATGACCTTTCCATTGCTTTTACTAGGTACTGTAATTGTGTCGTCCAGGATTCAAATGTACCCAAAATATGCAAGTGTAGTGCAGATCAGGGTTCCAAAGGCATTAAATGTTCAGTGGACAAACCTATGCCTTCCAGTAGTGGGAATCTGCCCAGATTAGTTCAAAGCCACATTGCTATTAGCAGGTAGCTGAAGGTGGTGAACTTTTATGATATATGAGGAAGAGTATATATGAGCACGTGTTCTGTGTGTGAATGGCACTATTAGTGTCTCAACTTGAATTACTGTTGTGAGTAGTGTGTATGTGTATGCACAAGCATGAATTTGTGTGCATGTGTGCGTGTGTATGTGTGTGTGTGTGTGTGTGTGTGTGTGTGTGTGTGTGTGTGTGTGTGTGTGTGTGCGTGTGTGTGTGTGTCTGTGTGTGTGTATCTGTGTGTGTGTGTGTGTGTGTGTGTGTGTGTGTGTGTGTGTGTGTGTGTGTGTGTGTGTGTGTGTGTGTGTGTGTGTGTGTGTGTGTGTGTATGTACATGCAGATAGTGTGTAGAAGGAGGGGCTAATGGCATCATTTTGTTCTTTTTGTGGCTGGTGGCATGCTTATTACATATCACTTGTCTATGATGTTTCCTCAGGTCCTAGCTGTGTTTAATCATTTTAAAACAAAATTGAAATAACAAAAGTCCATTGGAAGATAGGAGAGGTAGAGAGGACAGTTGGGAAGATAAGGTTTCACTGGAGAAGATAATTAAATATTTGGACATTTGAAGAAACAGTAAACAAGAATTAGCAGAGCCTGTGTGAAGAAATATTTAAGCTGCTCAACAATTGACGGAGAGCAGAGATATGCTTGTCAGGGAGGATCGATGCTATTATTCACTGGAGGAGGCACATCATACATGCATGCCTTGAGGACAACTGGCACATGGATTACTAAATTGCAACAGTTGTCACATGGCCTTTTCTTTTGGCATGGAAAAGGCAACCAGATAGGGGACTACAGGCTAAGTGAATTTAGTGGTAATGGAGTATAGATAATGTCAGACTTCAAAGGGTCATGGAGTAATGGAGAAATGTATGCCTTTATTTGCTTGGTCAGAAAAGTAAAGCAGCCTAACTGACGAGAGCAAGTGCAGAATAGAAGTGCAGGTAGAAAGCACGGCATGGGTGTAATCCCTCTAGGGGAGTCTGGGGGTTATTATGGAGATATTAAAACTGATACCATTGAAAAATTCATCAACATATTTACCCACAACTGCTGTGCTTTGGGTCAAGGCTGAAAACTAGAATTTGGTAAACTTGCACTACCTACACCCAAATGTGATATATTTTTTTTCAAACAATGAAATAATTTCAGAAAAGAAATGTGTTACCTTATTAAATAACATTGTTATATTACAGATCTACATGTGTGTTCCACCTCTTCTTGCCCACTGCAGTAACTGGTGAATGGCTTAGTGATGTACTGTACATGTGTACATCACGAACATGCTGATGTTTGTACAATACATTGATTTATATTTGTTTACTTACTACCAACTTTTTTTTCTTATATGAAGTCATGAAAAACATGCATCCAACTGTTTATGTTAGGATACTTTTACAGCCTGGACACCCTGTAAGGAGATTTTCTACTTTTTCTACTTTTCAGGGCATGGTGGTCGAGTAGATTTTTTTTTTTAACCTAAATATGCAGCTGGCTGACTTTTTTTTTCCCCCTATTTTCAGGGTGAAGAAAATGATAGCTGATGCATTTTTATTCTAGCTACAGCTGAAATAGTTTGTATAAGTTTCCTTTTTAGTTTAGATGTGGACTTGTTCCCATGGCTAATCTAAAATAAGCGCACACAGGTGAATATATATATATATTTTTTTTTTACTTATTGTATTGCCATGGTTATCATCAATGGTCGTTCATATTTCTGAATATAAATTACTTTCCTCTGTATAATTTTCATTATTGAAGTTATGTTTAATCAGATGCAGTAATGTGCATTTGATACTAAAGAATGTATGTGTGAGAAAAGCCTGTCCTAAAGCTGAATTGCCAAAAAATTTTGATGGGATGACTAAATTAAGTCAGTTTGGGGGAGTGGACTTATACTGAAAATCCAAACTGGATCTTTGTTACTTACACAGATTTTTATAGTAATGCATGATGACAACTATATAATTAAATATGCAGGTTGTTCAAAACATTTTTTTTCTTTCTTGAGAAGTGTAACATTTTAAAGTAAAACACATGAAACATTGGTGGTCTGACTGTAGAGAATTATGGTAAAAATTGTAATAAACATTTGGATGTCGACAATGGGTCAGAGCAGGATAGCCTCTACTGTGAGTTCTGAACCTGAGTCTACTGATTTATGTAAACATGCTGACTCAGTAAATAATAATGAGATACATATCATGTTGGGAGAAGATGCACGTGAAGTCTTAGGAAATGACAAAAGGTACATAATTGTTTCACTCTATGAAATGTGGAAAAGTTCTAAACACATCTGTGTTAAGTAATGATCTATGTATGGCGGCATCATTTTTGGACAGGCTGCATTGTAACTGATCAGAGTGAAGCACTTGTGGGAAGGGCTGGTGCAGAAGGAAAAGCTTTCTGGCAAAGTCTTGCTAGGAAATGAACCATTACAGAAGTGCAAACGTCAATGCTATAATCTACGAACATGAGTTTGGAAAGGAGACATTGAATGTAATGTTCTGTTTCAGGAGCTAAAAATGCGAGTGATAGTAAATCTGTCTCTTTTACAGCTGGGAAAGATTCTTATGGAAATCCCTGCATCATTAACCATCGCTACATCCAGATCTAAATATAGAATTATGTAACGGGATTTAACCCACAAAAATAAAAGCTGAATCCTCCATTCCCAGTTAATATTCCCATGCTGAGGTTGTGCCACATCAATGAAAGGAAATATCCCACTTCAAGTTGAGAAGCAGGACTATTCATTGAACCATTGGCTATTGGGGTTATATACTAACTGTGTGATAATCAGAGTAAAGAATCTAGACATTAGTTGGAAGATACAGAGTGCAAATGTAGCATTTCTAATAATTCTCTATTGTGCATATAATAGTATTCTAAATGTTAAATTGTGGAATCATGTAAGGGAGGGTATGGCTATAGGAAAAGGATAAATTTAGATTATTTATGGCTTAATGTACATAGAGTATAGTTCATAGGTTCATAGGTTGGTACTAGGCTATCGGCCCTAGGGCCTATACAAGCCTAGCCAAAACAATTCCCTGGCTATTTCTTCCCACACTATTTATTTCCCTGGACCCTTGTCTAGCAGGGTGACTGATGTGATCACTGGGGTAAATTTCCTTTCTCCCATCCAATCATCAAGGTTCCTTTTGAAGCGGGGCAAAGAAGTGCTCTGATTGAGTAGTGTAGCATAATGGATTCATTTGGGATTACACAGAAAAAAAGTAGTTTTAGGATATTATGTCCCACTTTTGTAGAGACAGAATAGTCTATAAATAATGAGTTGAAAGCATTACTTAGAAGAGGTCATCAGGTTTTGGCATAAATTTGTTCTGACTTTTGATAAAACCTACCTACTTAGTTTGGGGTACATTTAGAAAGATCTTATATTCTGCCTGATTGTCTGAAATTAGAGTATTGGGTATTTTCCTTTCCATGATTTAGATAATAAACTGATATAGTAAAGGGAGAATTTGTATAGGGATGTTGTGGAAAAGGAGATATTATACAAAATGTAGTATTCTTTTTGTAAGGCTTCATGTTTTCTTTAAAACAGACTGTGACACAAAGTAATTAAAATCTTACTGAGACACTGTTATGATAATTCTCTTGGTTTTGGATTACAGCTATCAGGAGATTGGAGGGATAAGAATAAAAGATGAGCAAGTATGAAGTACAGAGAAAAGATGTGTAAATGGCTATTGAAGGTTTTGGAAACCCAATGAAAAGCAGGAGAAGGTATAATCTGTTGTCAAGGGCTTTTTGCCATCAACCTGGGTGAGAGAGTTTACCAGCTGACATGTACAAGAGTTTGAGGTGCAGGTTGGGTTCTATATTACAAGATCGAAGCTTTACTTAATCGAATAAGTAAAGCTCAAACTTGCAATATCGAAACTGTAAATTGCCGAACAGCCAATTTAACCCAGGGAAACACTTCCCTTTGTCACTATGTGGAATATGCCCTTTTCTCCAGTTTGGATCGATCTCGGAGTTGGTATATTTCTGTAGGGGGGTGTGGGGGGCACAGCCCCACAAATCTGGGTGTGTGGGGGTGAATTCCCTACTAAAATTCGGATGTAAAGTTTTTTTTTTTTGATTCAGCCAAGGGAAGTGTTTCCCTTGGTTGAATCAGCCATTCAACAATTTTAGCTGTCGATATAAGATCGAGCTTTAGTTATTTGATGAACTAAAGCTTTGATGTTGTAATATAGATGCACAGGTTAGGTTGCATCTAGATGAGAGTACAAAAACTATTTTTGTGTGTCTGTCTGTCTGTGTGTGGAGATGCATAGCATGAACTCATTGTTACATTGCATTAAATTATTCATTGATTATCCAGTTAATCTATTTCAGGGTCATAGGGGAGCTGGATAATAAGCTGGCAGTCAGTGGACACAAGATTCTCCCAGACACACACACACACACACACACACACACACACACACACACACACACACACACATGCAATTTGGTTGACTGTCAAAGGAAAATGCAATATGTAATGAAAACCCATGTGGGCACACATGGAAAATTAGACTCGACAGAGAATGTATTTCATACAAGGACCAAAATGAAGGGTCAAGCTCTGTGAGGTGTTAAGAGCTAACTACTGTACCACCCAAATCGTCTATAAAACTAGGACAGAGAGAATGTTTCTAGTGGATAAGCAGTGAGATGAAGACATATTGACATATATTTTTAGGATGCAAGAAGTCTTAAGGTTTCTGGTCAACACTGTAAAGTTCCTTTAGAGAGAAGTAGTGGAAAGTGAATTTTACTGGTTTTATCAGAAAGCATATTATCCTATGGGCATTATATGTATAAAATGAAAACTTTTCTTTTTTCAGTATAAGTTGTCATTGTATAGGCTGTAGAAAATGTAAACTGATAAATACCTGTATATGAGTAGTTGTGATCAGTGTAGAATCTGAGTAATCATGTATAAAATAAAAAATACAGTAACGTATCATATATTTCTTAATGGAGCAGTTTTAATATCAGCACGGATGCTACTCATCATTTTGTTTACATGTATGAGGTGAACAAGATTTGAGATTTTGTTAACTTTATTCTGCTTTGTCATTTCTGCAATAAATGTTCTTTGCTCTTTTCCTGATAAGTGCCACAGAATTGTTAATATCCGCTCATACTGACACCAACTAAAGCATATAGCATCCTATATGAAAGAAGAAACAAAGCATAAGCATAGGTAATGGGCTCTGAAGGGACACGTTTTAGAAAGTACACTTGTGTAAGTAAAGTAGATATCCAAATAATCGCTCCTGCAATACACTGACCTATATAGGATATAATGGCCGGCCATCTTCCAAAGCTTCAGGGCATCTACCATGTACCCAAACAGTTACTCAGCTTGAGATGAAATGACTGAAAAACAGGTATGGCTGTCAAGCCCTTAAATGCTTTCCTGCCAACTGAGAGAGGGTGAGAATGCTAAGAACATTTCTAGGAACAAAAAAAAAAAATTAAAACAAATGTCCACACCTTGGCAGAAAGGAGAGACCAACGAGCAAGAAGGATGGAAAGCGGGAGCAGCTGCTGCAGTAGTGACCATTTGTGAAAGGGGCCGGGTCCAGGAGCCCCGGAAGAATTGTCTTAAAGTCGGACCGAGATCTGGAGAATGAATCTATCTTGCTGTGTGTTGCTGTAAGAGCATGTGCAGAGGATCAAGCTGCTGTTTCAACTATACCTCTAGAGTCCAACCTTTTCTAAAAAGCCATGGATGAAGGTAAGGCTGTTGTAGAGTGAGCCTTGACCCTGCCTGGAATCATTTTGTTGTTCTGAGAATAACAAAAGATAGTAGCCTGGGATAACCTTTTGGAAATAGTCTGCTTTGACACAGGTTGTCCCTTTTCTTTACCTTCCCCAAAAATGAACAAGTGATCAGAAGTTCTGAAAAATTTTGTTCTGTCAAGCAGGAGCGGCCCTAGGTCAACTGGTGCCCTAGGCAAAAGGGCTCCACGGCACCCCCCAACACATTACCTGGTGCCCCTATCCTGGTCTACCTACACCAAATAAATACTGGAAAAGTGCCCCTGCTAGACCGGCGCCCTAGGCGGCCGCCTAGTTGGCCTATGCCTAAGGCCGGCCATGCTGTCAAGATAGTGACTGACTTGACTTTGGACAGCCAACCTGTGAAGTATCTTTTCTCTCACATTTTTGGGTTCAGGGAAGAACACAGGGAGATGGATAGTTTGACTTAATGTAAATTCAGGTATCACCTTAGGCATAAAAGAAGGATCAGTTCTCAATGAAACCCTGTCTCTGCGAAAAACAAGACAAGGTTGGCCTACCATAAGAGCTTGCAACTCAGATGCTCTTCTTGCAGAGGTCAGAGCAATCACTGAAACTGTTTTCCATGTTAAGAACCTCAAGCCAGCCATATGAGCTGGTTCCAATTATGCCAGTGTTAGCTTCTCTAACACAAATGAAAACCCCAAGGAGTGGTCACTGATTTTGTTGGAGACCTCTGATGCAAAACCCCTTCCAAGAGCATTTTCACATCAGGCTACATTGAAAGAGGAGGATCCATGGTCAGTCATGCTGAAATGGCTGACAAATGAACCTTGATAGAGAAGTAAGCCAGGACATAGGAAAGTAACCCATACAAATATTGTAAAACCAGAAAAACACTAGCCCTGAATTGTTGCTGGTCATGCTGCTGGCACCAGTTAGAAAACCTTTTCCATTTGCTAGTATATGATTTTCTAGTAGCAGGCTTTCTTGCCTCCATTAGTAAAGATTGATGTCAGGGTGTATCATACACCCCGGTTCTCCAGTAAGGAGATCCAGTCTATTAGGAGCCTTGTGGTAATTGCTCCTGGCCATTTCCAGATGATCCACGGTTGCCTGGGAGAGAAGGGAGTCACCACCATGAATCTTCATAAGTACCCAGAATATAAGTGGAAAGGGTGAAAAACCAAACAGGAACATACCTGTCCTAGGAAAAGAAAAGGCATCTGTCTTCCAGGCCTTCTTGCATGGAGTCCTGCAACAGAATTTTGCCAGTTGATTGTTCAGAGAGGGGTTAAAGAGTTCTACTTGAGGGAATCTCCACAGATGGATAAAATCTTGGAAGATCCCCTGATATAGTTTCCATTCATGAGGGTCTGCTTTGTCCTGCTCAGCTTGTCTGCCACACAATTCTGCTCTGACTGAATGTAGGATACCTGTAGAGTAAAGATGTGCTGTGAAGCTATATCCCAAGCTAAATGTCTAGTCTGCAAAGGAAGTATGACCTGGTTTCACTTTGCTTGTTGATGTACCACGTGACAATGGTATTACCTATAACCATTTGAATTGGTCCTGGGGACCAAAGATGTGTCAGAGAGTTAAGTGATTTGATCAGGGCAGCTGTCTGCTTGATATTTATGTGCTTGCATTTCTCTTTGGTGTCCCACACCTCTGCACTTTTATCCCTCCTGAAACTGCTCCCCAAGCAAAGTTCAAAGTATCTGTGTTGACTTCTTTGGAGCAGAAAAGGAGAAAGGGAAACTTGGATTTAAGGATATTTGTTGTTTCCACCAGAAGATTTTTCTTCTTACAAACCCTAACACTGGGATTTTAAAGATAAAGGGTATTGATGCTGACATAAAAGACATTTCAGATACCACTGTACCTTTCTCATGTGGAGTCTTGCCAGGGCTATGATGAAAGTCAGGGATGTCATGAGATCAAAATCCTGAGGTATTTCCTCATCATGACCAAGGTCTGAGTGAAAAACCTTAGATATAAACAAACATTTATTTTTTTTCTGTGGAAGAAAAGTTCTTTGAGCTGAGGTGTCTAAATGACATTCCAGGAACACAATCCTGTTTGAGGGAGTCAGAAAAACTTTAGAACATTCTCTTGGAAGCCCATCTTATGTAAGATATCTCTCAACCAAGAGAGAGAGAGAGAGAGAGATTCCTGACACTTTAAAACAGACTAAGCATGCCACCTAAATATGGAAAATAGGAATAGCCTGCAGCCCAGAATGATCTATAATTGAAGCTAGACACTTTGTGAACACATGTGGTGCACTGGAGAGTCCCAAGGGTTCACTTTGTCAACACTCTTGGTGCAGTGGATAGTACAAAGGGTAACGCAGAGAGCTGATAATGTGATCCAGACACACAAAACCTAAAGAAATGTCTGAAGTCTGGATGAATAGAGATGTGATGGTAAGCATATTTTAAGTCTACTGTTACCAGGAAACCTAAAAGAGGAACTGGATCCACCACTCCTTGGGAAAACAAGCAGTGAATAACAGGTGGAAACAAAAGTGTTTGATCTGGAAGATGAGAAATGACCCCACCCTGGAAAGGAAGAATTTCCTTCCACTGCCATCTGTAACCTTGATGAATGATTTCCAGAACTCATTTGTCTGAAACAATCTATTGCCAAAGAAAAATGGAGATTCAGGCTTCCTAGAAGAAAAAAGGGGCCAGGGTGGGAGGGAGTCACAAGGTCGCTTGAATAATCATTCAGACTTGTTAGACTGTCCTTGGTTTTGGGAGGTTTGAGACTTTTTGGGGATTTTGGAATCCCACTTGCCATTTCTTCTTAAATATCTGTTTACCTGAATTTTGTTATGACTGTTTATTCTGTTTTTCTTTCCAAAATTGGAACAAGAGTTAGAAATTCCCTTTGACAATTTGGAATAGGAGTGCTTAAAAATCTTAGATTCCCTGAAACAGCTTGCCCCTTTCATCACACCTTTTAATTACCTCTGCAGCAGAGAGGCCAGACACTACATTTCTATCCAAGACAGAATTTAAAATCTCATTTTAAAATAATCTGTGAGGTTCTGAGAATGTAGTCATGCAAACCACCTTAAAACAGTAGTAGTGACCATACCCCTAGAAGAAGTATCAAAAGTCATATACACACACTGCAAAAAAAAAGGAATAGAGACCTGTGCAATAGAAGAAACTAAGTTGTTTAAAGCAGATTTTTCATCAAAAGAAGATACTGCAGATTCTGCATATTTCAAAATTTGTAGGAACAAACTTTAATATATGAGCCTGATAATTCAAAATTCTGAAAATCAAAGTTGTAGAAGTATACACTTTTTCCCATACTTATCAATAATTTGCATATCCTTATCAGAAAGATTAAGATTGATAGTAACTAAGTGCTTAGCAGCAGAAGGATCAACAAAAGCTATAGCTGCTGGGTCAGATTTGGGAATAATGTATAAACATTTAAAAGACGGAGGAACTTTATACATCCTATCTGCATCATTAGGGACAGATGGCTGAGTATCAGAAACCTTGCAGGCAGTAACACCCACATCCTCTAAAGTGGGCAGAACAAAGAAATGGCTGTTTGTTTGAAAAATCCTCCTGTATTAACCTATAGATTTTTTTTTCTGTGGGACAGGGAAACTTCATTGTTCTCCCACTGAAAACACTGGCACATTCTAGCAATAGTCTCAGAGAAAGAGAAAACTCCACAGACAGAATCAGACACTGAGCTTTCCTCTGAATCTGAATCAGAAATCTGTGGAAAAACTCTATACCCATCCCTGCAACTTACTGTTCTGATTCAGAATCTTGCATCTCTTCAGGAAAAAAGAATCCCTCTTTTTTACCAGAAACTACTTCATAAGAAGGATCAATATCCTTTTTTTAACAGGGAAAGTTGGGCCCAGTCATGTAACTAATGGCACCAGTTGCTTCCCAACTGATGAGCACATTATTCTGACACAACAGGAAACTTTTCCCTCTTCCCTGCACCAGGACTGACTAGGGTGGTTCATCTTTGCCCACTGAGAGGATCCAAACAGGCACAGAGGATATGGATAATCCCAATCCATAGTGGCTGTAGCTGCTACAAAAGAGGGATTCAGGTTAAAAGATGAGTGGCCTGAGGTACAACAAATGGTCAAAACAGAGTCACCCACAGAGTCAAATTGCTAGCCTTCTGTGGTTGCTTGCTTAATTTTTTTTCTTTTTGCAGTTGGAAGAAGGACCAACTATGGGACTGGTAAGCCAAAAATGATGCCCATTTTCCAGGGGAGACAAGCATTAATTGCCAGTAATCACTACCAGTCCACAAAAGTTACTTTTATGACAGAAAAACACGGTAAAAGCAGAAAAATAAAGACAATTTCATTACAGAAAAACATGTTCAGGACCTTTGTACTACTTTTAAATTAAGGGAATAAACAAGTGCGCCATTTAAAAGTACATTACAATCTCAAGACAGTTCATTAAAACACAATAATCCTAGCATTAAAATAACTTTCCTGAAGAGGAAAGCAATACAATATCAACAAAATTAAAAAAATAGAAGTCCCCCTCCTAAGGAGAACTTATCTGCACAGCAAAAAAAAAAAAAAAAAAAAAAAACACAAGTTGGCAATCAATCCTCAAAAGCCTCTTAGGAGCATACTCTTGAGTGCAATAAAGCACTGAAGGGCTTTGCACCCAAACGTGTCCTTTAGTCAGCTCAGCTTGAGCTGCTTGAAAGTTTGAGCACATGGAAGGTGCTCTAAAGCTTTGTAACCTGTCCTGCTGTTGTATCCTTGGTAGGATATAACCCATTTAGCTAAGGCAACTGCAGCAGGGATCAACATGGTGAACATTATTTGTTTTGTTTCTTGCCAAAACTGGGTAGGGAGCAGAAAATACATTAGAAAATTTGGAAAAGGAGGGCTGAAAAATCTGAGAGATTCCCTGTAACTGCTTACCTCTCTCATCACATTTTTTGAAAACCTCTGCAGCAACAGGTCCAAAAACTAAAAGTCTATCCAAAGGAGAATTTACGATCTCATTTTTTACATAAACTGGGAGATTCTGGGAACACAACCAGACAAACATCTGCAACGCATTACCAGTGGCAACAGCCCTGACTGTAGAATCTACATAGTTTAACACACAATGAGTAGTGACCTGAGACACTGAAGAAATGAAACCACACAAAGTATATTTATCCTTTCAGGAGGAAACTGCAAATAAAACATTCCTCATACTTTAAACATTATAATAAACTTTAAACATATGAACCTCATAATTCAAAATTCTAAAAAATTAAAGTTAAATGAGCATACAGTTTCTTTCCAAGATGTATCAATTGTTTTACCATTTTCATAAGGAGAATGATTAAAATTAATAAAATGTTTAGCAGAAACTGGATTAACTAAAGGTGTAGCTGCTGGGTCATGTCTGGGATGGGTGGCTATATAACAAACAGAAAAACTAAGGAACTTTGTACATTCTGTCTGCTTTCTTATGTGTAGCATACTGGCTGTCAGGGAAACCACAGGCGGTGACAAACACATCCTGTGGGAATTGTAGATATAACAGTTCATAGTATTTTCTGAGAAACTGAGAAACCTCAGCGTTCTCCCACTGAAAACACTGGTACATTCTGGAAATATTCGCTAGAAAGAAAAGCACAGACAGGGAGTTTCACATTGTCCTCTGAGTCCGAATCAGAAATAGGAAGAGAAAAAAATTGCATCTGTCTCATCACATTCATCTCCAGATTCAAATTCTTGAATCTCTTCAGGAAAAAAATTAATCTTTTTTTCTTTTTTTTACCAGAAACCACCAGATAAGAGGAGATAATAGCCCGTGCAAGACTCTAACCCAGACATAATCCTGTCCAGTGACATTGGTGCAGAAGATGATAAATGCTTAGTTTTCTGTTTCTTTTTGATAGTAAAGTTGGGGCAAATAGGATTATTAATGGCAGCAACAACTTCCCCAAGAATGGGGACAACATTCTTGCTAAGTAGGACACTTTTCCTGCCCCTTCTCCCAAGACCTACAAGAGTTGCTCTCCCTTGCCCACTGAGGGGACCCCAACATCTACAGAGGATGTGGTTAACCTCCAGTCCATAGTCCAGAGGGATCAGGGGAAAAAGATGAGTGACCAGAGAAACCAGTTTTGACTCCTGCAAAGCCATCCATCTGTGGGTGAAGTAAGTACCTAGCATGCTGTGGTAACAACAGATGCCTGGTTAACATTTTCTTTTTCTTTTAGCGGCCAGAAGAAGGACTAGCCATGGGATCAGTAGTTTGTTCCATGGTCAAGCTGAAAATGGTGCTTCTTTCTTAATGAAACTAAGCAGCATGAGCCAGTAAAATGTAAACAGTAGTTAAAAGTATCTTTCCAGTTAAAACACATTAAAAAGCACACTAATACACTTTATCAACCCCAAAATGTAATTTAAACAGTTTCTCCACAGAAAAAAAATAACTTTTAGAATGTATAAACAAACTTTTAAACTGTTACAAACAATAATGTATTCCCATTTTAAAGTACAGTAAAGTCACGTGGCAGTCGATAAAACACATTTCTCTAGCTTAAAACATACTTTCCCAAAGAAGAAGAAGAAAGTAAGTTTTAACAGCAAATATAATAAGTGGAAGTTTTTTTCTCAAAAGGAAACATCTGCCATGCAATGAAACAGCACAAGATAACCACTGATCCTTGTAAGCCCACAGAGGAATGATCTCTTCAGCAGAAAGAAAGCTCTGAAGGGTTTGGCACCCAAAATTTTCTTTTAGTCAGCTCTGTCCAAGTTGACTAGTGGTTTTGGCACGTGGAAGATGCCCTAAAGCTTTGAAGCTGGACAACTGTTGTATATCCTATGCATGATCATCATCATCATCATCATCTTCTTTCGGCTGTTCCCGTTAGGGGTCGCCACAGCGGATCATCTGTTTCCATTTCTTCCTGTCCTCTGCATCTTGCTCTGTCACACCAACCACCTGCATGTCCTTTCTCACCACATCCATAACCCTTATTTTAGGCCTTACTCTTTTCCTGTTACCTGGTAGCTTCATCCTTACCATCTTTTTCCCAATATACTCAGCATCCCTCCTCAGTACATGTCCAAACCAACATAATCTTGACTCTCTGGCTTTGTCTCCAAACCTTCCAACCTTGGCTGACCCTCTAATATACTGTCCACCCTCGTCACACCCAGTGCAAATCTTAACATCTTTAACTCTGCCACATCCAGCTCAAACTCCTGCCTTTTTGTCAATGCCACTGTCTCAAACCCATATAACATAGCTGGTCTCACTACCCTCTTGTAGACCTTCCCTTTCACTCTTACTGGTACTCGTCTGTCACAAATCACTCCTGACACTCTTCTCCACCCACTCCACCCTGCCTGTACTCTCTTCTTCACCTCTCTTCCACACTCACCATTACTCTGAACTATTGATCCCAAGTATTTAAACTCATCCACCTTCGCCACCTCTAGTCCTTGCATCCTCACCATTCCTCTATCCTACCTCTCATTCACACACACACACACACATACACACACACACACACACACACACACACACACACACACACACACACACACACACACATATTTTGTTTTAGTCCTGCTGACCTTCATTCCTCTTTTCTCTAAAGCATATCTCCATCTCTCCAGGGTCTCCCCCACCTGTTCCCTACTCTCACTACAGATCACAATGTCATCTGCAAACATTATAGTCCACAGGGACTCCTGTCTGATCTCGTCTGTCAACCTGTCCATCACCATTGCAAATAAGAAAGGGCTCAGCGCTGATCCTTGATATAACCCCACTTCCACCTTAAAAGCATCCGTCACTCCCACTGCAGACCTCACCGCTGTCACACTACCCTCATACATATCCTGTACCACTCTTACATACTTCTCTGACACTCCCGACTTCCTCATACAATACCACAACTCCTCTCTAGGCACCCTGGCATATGCTTTCTCTAAATTCCTAAAGCTTAGGCTATTGCAGCAGTGATCAATATGGTGAAAATGTGGAAGAAAAGAATGCTTGATAATCAAAATTCTTGGTAGATAAATAGAAGACACTTTCTGACATAGTGTGCCCACTTCCTAGTTTACAGTATGAGACAATGCATTCTGGCTGGAGTGCTTTAGTTACTATATGAAGAACATGACATGATAGTTCTTGGCCTGATTTACCTAGCGGGTAATTGTGTTTTACCACGTTCTCAGCCCCCCCCCCCCCCCCCAGCAGTCAACTACTGTGACTGAGAGTCTTTCAGGCATTATTAGTATTATGGTCTGCTTTGTAGTGGCATTTGTGCCCCTATTCCACATCTAACATATTTGCAGACTTAGAGACATGTTTTGCACTCACAAGTGGCCAAGACAAGAAAGTGATACACACACAGTTAGTTGACATTTAAATATATAACCTCTTTTCCTGAATGCCCTCTGTATGTGTCTCCTTCAGAGTATAACAATAGCGATGCTTTTAAGTGCCCTTTCAAACCGTATGTACAAATGACATATAAAGCAGCTCTCCAGCAGAAGAACAGATGGTGACAGTCAGTGGGACAACTGCTTCATAATGTGAATTTGGCAGGCAAACTGGAATAAAAATATATCACCAGCAGGGAAAAAGAAAGCAAGCTGGAAATGATATGCTTTAGCAAGCATAAAGAACTGTATCATTAGACGAACACTTCAGCAGTGACACAACAGAATCTTAACTGACTGAGGGTCTGATGCGTAATGCAGGTGATGTGGGGTTTACTCTTTTAGAGAGTGGGGGTATTGCCTCAGATGTCAAATGAAAAAAGTTGTCTTTGATAAATCTTGTCTTCTGTACTGGAAGCATGTATTGCGTAATGAAAACTTTAGAGACTGATTCTTGCATTCACAAAGCACTCGTTTAGAATGAGCTCATTAAAAAGAAAAGTTCCACTTTCTCCTGAGCAAATTCCCGATAGGATTATATTAGGGAAGAAGATGCAAACATTAAGTTCCCTGCATTGGCAGGAAGGGAATTTCCCACCTATGTAAATGAAAGAGTTATATTCAATTTCAGATTATCTCTCTTTTTTCAGAAATAAGTGGAATTCAAACTCCTGTGAAATGGAAGCTTCTGTTCTAAATTGTGCTTTTGTTTTAAACTAGGGCTGACAACGAGTTTCACATTATGGCATGTACATTAGCAGAACATTACAGCAACAACTTCTAAAAATGCATTTTCATGAGAAACATTTCTTAAGAAGGAATAGTGTTTATTCGTTCATATACCTGGTGCCAGTAATTGATTGGCAGACATCATGTGCATATCAAGAATAACGAAGAATATTTCTTTGTAACAGGTGCATTTCTGCTTAAGTTATTGTGGATTTGTTGTTGAGAGGGTGGCATCCAGTACCGCAAAAATGTTTTGCCTGGAATTTTAACACATGCGTGTGTACACTAACTGTTGAATCACTTTTCACGATTGTGCTTGTAATCAGACATCAGACTGGTTTTGTTACATCAGAAAAAGGTAAGGCAGAAGCATTTGTCATGTGGTTGCATTTTGTGGCCTTTATGGATTGCAGAGAGCTCCCTGCAAGGCAGCAATTCCAGCAGGAAAACAAGAATGTCTTCACCTTGTAATGAACGCCGATTCCTCCAGAATGCACGGTTTGTTGTACATGAGGGGAAGATCCGCATCTGCCTACATGTATTAATATTCATATAGGGAGGTAGGGGTGTGCGTGTGTGCGTGTGGGCGTGTGTGTGTGTGTGTGTGTGTGTGTGTGTGTGTGTGTGTGTGTGAGAGAGAGAAAGAGAGAGATAGTGTGTGTGAGAGATTGTGTGCGTGTGTGTGTGTGTGTGTGTGTGTGTGTGTGTGTGTGTGTGTGTGTGTGTGTGTGTGTGCGTGTGTGTGTGCGTGTGAGAGAAAGAGAGAGAGATATAGTGTGTGTGTGTGTGTGTGTGTGTGTGTGTGTGTGTGTGTGTGTGTGTGAGACAGAGTATGTGTGTGTGTGTTTGTGTGTGAGAGAGAGAGACAGACTGCGTGTGTATGCGTGTGCATGTGTGTGTGTGTGTGTACGTGTGTGATACACATAATTGTCTTTGCTGTTCTGCATTGAAATAACATTGATATTAACATTACAATTTGCAAATGTCAGATCACAAATGATGTATAGAAAGAAGTGAAAACAATAGGGTTATTGTTTAAAACTTTTGACCATTTACTGAAATGATATTTCGTCTGCCTACTGATAACAGTTCTAACTACTAATCATCTTCAAGGGCAGCATGAATATGGTCAAGCCTCTGTTTCAGTCATCTGCTTCTTTAAAGAGGAATAAGGCATGTCACACGGTCAAGGGAACTGAAGATTGTTTTTACTGTAAAGACCTTACAGACTCACAGAGAAGTAGCAGCACTGCAACAATGTATCTTTAGCAAGCTACTTTTCTGCTTCAGCCTTTTATCATGTTAGCCCACATGTGACTGAAGACAAAACACTCTGGTCTTTGTTTAAAATCTGGGCATTCTACATAATTTATGGGAAGTTTGCTTATTTGTACACTTCAGCCGATGAAAATATTTTGTACTTGCATAATATAGGGGAAGCTTGTATCCAGGAAGACATACTTGATGTTTAGTTGCAAATTTTATAGGATGACGGATCTTTTTGCATTTTCAAAACCTTTGGACATTGTGTGTTATTAAAAGGAACTGCTGGATGTATCATGAAGCTTTATCACCGCTGCTTTCATAGCCTTCTCTCACTTAACTAGAAACTGTATACTTACCAGAAAGTTTACGACTGCTTGCATCAGTTGGGGTGAGATACACACTTGCCTAATTCCAGGTGGATTCATCAGCTTTGGTTGAATTAAATTATATAGGGAATTTCAGTATGGTTCAATCATATTAAAAAAACTGAGTCAGTGAACTGTTTGCTTGGCCCAGGGTTATGGGTTTAAGTTGTGTTCCTTGGCAAACTAAAGTGACATTTTCCTTATCTGTCTGCTGAGTTGTGGTCTTGTAAATACTTGGCTTAATTCTCTTAAATTACAAGATGGTGTTTAATTTGATATTACTGACTATGTTGTATAATTTAATTCTGACACTTTTTTTGGGATACAGCCTGTGTTAATAGCATATTGTTTTCACTGTTTTGTTACTTAGCCAGTTTTTATCATGCATTTGCTCATTTTTGAATACTGAACAGTAAGAACTCAAATAGATTTGAACTTGATTTTGTGTGAGAGAGGGAAACAGTTTCCCAGTCTCACTGCATTAAATGTAGACCTTAGAAAAATGAACTGTCCCAATTGATTTACCTTGTGCACGTCTTTTGGAAAAACATCAATCACACCCTCTCTCCCCATCTTGGTCTCTGTTCATGATACTGACAGTTTATGGACTATAATAGTTGCAAATGTTTAAGCCTGTTCCTTACAATAATTGGCAATATTTAAACTGAAATATATGTCTCTCTCTCTCTGTATATATATTTATATATATATAAAACTTGGATCCACTCCCACGCTCTTCAGCACATCAGGCAACAAGCACCCTTCACAACTTGTTTCTGTAGCAGGCACAGGTTTTACAAGATCAGGTTGCTAGCCCAAGGCCCAGCCCTCCTCAGAGGGTACACCACACACTCACAACTAGGACCAATTTAGAGAGTCCAATCTTCCTATTGCATGTCTTTGGAATGTGGAAGGAAACTGGAGCACCCAGAGGAAACACACACAAATGCAGAAAGGACATGCAAACTCCACACAGAAAGCACCCCAGCCAAGAATTGAACTGGAAAACCTCCTGCTGTGAGGCAACAGCACTAACCACTACACCACTGCACCATCTCTCTCTCTCTCTCTCTCTCTATTTATTCATTTATGATATACTTATCTATATATCATATATATATATACATACACACACACACACACACACACACACACACACACACACACACACACACACACACACACACACACACACACACACACATGGGTCTATGTCATTTTCGTCAAAAATCCATTTCATCGAAAGTTCCTGACAAAGGGTCCAGATCACCAAAAATACTACTGACAGTGTATATGCCCTTCTCCCCCACTGTAGTGCAATCTTGGAGTGAGAATATTAAAGTAGGGGGGTGTGCGCCTACTCTGGTTATAAACTACTTTCTTACCCTTTTCATAGGGACTGGACAATATAAAACAATATTAGAGAATATTAAACTGTAAAGTAGGGGGGTGTGCGCCTACTCTGGTTATAAACTACTTTCTTACCCTTTTCATAGGGACTGGACAATATAAAACAATATTAGAGAATATTAAACTGTACTGGGTAGGGGGCTGTGCCCCCCACACCCACCCTACTTTAATAATCTCACTCTGAGATTGCACCACAGTGGGGGAAAAGGACATATACACTGTCAGTACTATTTTTGGCAAAATGGATTTTCTGTGATTTGGACACTATGTCAGGAATTTACAGCGAAATGACACTGATCCATACACACCCACACCCACATATATATATATATATATATATATATATATATATATATATATATACACACACACACACACACACGTGCACACACACACACACACACACACACACACATATATATATATATATATATATATATATATATATATATATATATATATATATATCTATATATATATATATATATATATATATATATATATATATATATAGGGTCCCCTTCAAAACATTGAATACTCACATTATCAAATCCAACTTCATCGAGCCTAAATTCTTCGAAACTTCATTATATCATACACCTGGAACAATGAAAACGAACCCTGGGAAAGGAACCACTTGGCCACCATGGTGAACCTTGTAGTGTGATCTCTGAGTTGGTATATTTAGATAGGGTGTGTAGGAGGAGAAGCCCCCCACTTGGAGGGTTTTTTTGTTATGGTGTTATTTGTTTCATCCTGGCGGTACAGTGGTTCCTTTCCTGGGGTCCGTTTTTGTTGTTCCAGGAGTTCAATATAATGAAGTTTAGAAGAATTCAGGCTCGATATAGTGGAATTCGATAACATGAGTATTCAATGTTGTGAAGTAGCTCCATATATATATATATATATATATATATATATATATATATATATATATATATATATATATATATATGATGTGCTTTAATTATTGAAGTACAAAGACATACAATTAATAAAAATTTAAATTAAAAAAATATTGATCCAAAAAGATAACATAAAATACCAAAAAAACAGGCCTTATGTTTTTTTCAGTGGGGACAAGCCTTGTACACTTCCACATCCTTACTAGATTGCTCTATAGGTGGGGAAAAGGCAAATTCCCAGATTTCCATTGTTCAGAGGCTTGCAAAAACATAACACCAGCAGAAGTGACTAAATGACTTTCACTCACTTCTGCCAGCTGAGAAAATGTTTGATGATATATAGATTGTTTCCATACACACACATATCTACCTATATATCTATATCTATATTTGTATCTGTGCACCTGTTTCATCATGCACCTATTGGTGTTGTTGGAACATATATATATATATATATATATATATATATATATATATATATATATATATATATATACAGAGGTACCCTCATCAGAGACCTCCAAAACACAAACATGCTATACCTAACACTACACCAAAATCACCCAATACACATGCAAACACTAGCACCAGTGTCTTACCAAATAATCCCATAAGAAAATGCACATCTATTACAAATGTTTTAGTTATAGGTGACTCTTTAGTGAGACAGATAGGTGCCCCATTCATCGGGTTAAACAAGGGGAAGGATACGGTCAGTTGTCTGTCTTGTGCAATGATTTGTCACATCACACATGCACTCAGGTCTCTAAACAACAAATACCATTAAGACTCCATCATAGTTCATGCTGGTGTGAATGACTTGAGAAGTACCTATCTGGACTATATGTAGAGAGACATGATTGAGCTCTCTGAATATATGCCCCAGCAGGTATGCCCCTACCTCTGAGCATCATTTTACCCTCGCCTAGGATGATATCACAGTATAAACAAAAATTATTAACTTTGATAATTGGCTTAGTTTCTAGTGTCATTCTAAGGGGATCCAGTTCTTGTCAGCATAGGATGACATGGTGGATAGACCACGCTGGTTTGACATTGATGGACTGCAACTGGCGCCTCTTGGCTTTCAGTTGCTGGCTAAGGAACTTGCCTCCCCCATAATGCCTTTTTTAGGCAAGGTCACAAAAACAAACTTTCCAACATGAAAATATCAAACAAAAAGAAACAAAGGGTCATTCTGCTAAATGCTAGGAGTTTAAATCAGAAACTGCACTCTCTGGAAGCACTCCTCTCCCTGGAAGATGTTCACATCTGTGCAGTCAGAGAAACATGGTTCAAGGCCACATATAGTACACCAGCTACAATGCATTCCACACTTTCAAACTACAAGTTGAAGGTATGAGAACCGAAGGAGGTGGAGTATCTATCTTCACTGAAGCTAATTATACTTCTAGACAGGTTAGACAAGATAACTCTATGGAGTTACTCCAAGTCCAAGTTATGCTGGGTAAGCCCCCCCCCCCTTCATGTCATCATCAGTTACAGCTCCCCCTTCCATGAACCAAGAAGCCCACATAGCTTATTTAGATCTACTTGGGACACGCAAAGTACAACCTAACACCCTAGTCATGGGTGATTTCAACTATCCCGCCATTAACTGGGAGTCTTATATGAGCCCAGACTCACTCACACATGGGTTCCTGGGCTTTCTAAGCTCAAATGCCCTGGAACAAATAGTGCACCACCCCACAAGTGTCTCTAATATTCTGGACCTGGTCCTCAACAATATGAGTGACAAATGCAACTCTTCAAATGTAGGGCCTGCACTGGTTAAATCCAACCATAAATCAGTCATGTTTAAAATAGCAATAGCAGCAGAATCCACAAAGGAGAAGTCAGGCTAAAAAACTTCACCAAAACTAACTATATCCTCCTAAGGGATAGTATAATCGACTTCCAAGCTCCAGTTTCCACAGGTGGCATTGATGGTTATACTAAGGTATACACTGATGCCCTGTATAAATATCTACACTCAAGAATGTGACCATAGCCATAGATGAAGGCATAG
>NC_056731.1:1510684866-1510709866 GCF_019279795.1 Protopterus annectens
AAATAAGTGTAAAGTTCTTTGAGCAACCAGTCAAATTACCCACCAAAGGTCATAATATTTTAGATTTTGTCCTCAAAAATAGCCCCCTTCTGCATCCTACCTATTGTATTTATGTCCGTGTTCAAATCTGATCACAAAGTAATGTTTTTAGTTGTCAAATCACAGACTCCTCCTTAGCAAACATTTCTCTGTTTAAGGATTTTAAAAATCAAACCACATACAACTCCATGATCAACTGTGGTTATTCTGTTGAATTTTCTCAGAGTTTTGCTCATTGTGTTATGTATACGCAGTTCCTAATGGAACCAAATATAATGTGAAAATTAAGAATAAATTACATTAGTTGTTTTCACCTTTAAACAAACTGCAATAAATGAAAAAAGTGCTAAATATCCTGTAACAAATTGCAATCGGGCCACTGATAGGCATTGAGTATTTATTTATTTATTGCAATTTATTTGGCTAGACCACCACGGTCAGTTATTTGTAAATGTCGTATTATATTTGTTCCTTATGCAAACTGAAAATAGCAACAAAAAACAAGGATAATTGCAAATCTTTCTTCAACTATGTCAGCAATAAGAAACAACACATGATAATGCTCTGAGATAACATACAATGACAATACTCACTCTGCCCTAAAGGACATACTAGCAAATTTAGTGCTATTATCACACCATCTACAATCATAAAAAGTCCATGAATCCCTGGATCCCATCACTCTCCAGGAATTATTGCAGGCCAGGTCATAACTACTCTCTCAAAAGTAAAAAAAAATGTCCATGGGCTCAGATAATGTTCCTGGATGCATACTTACTAGAGTCAAATACACCTGTCTTAAACAAGTTTCGCACAAGTCAGTCCACTAGTTCTTCTCCTGAAGTGTGCAATGCCCTTATACAAAAACATCACTATTTCCAACCTCAGGAGTTACAGAATGATTAGTCTAAGTTTGATAATTTGCAAAGCCATGGAAAGCATCATATTGGCTTTTATAAAGTGAAAACTGAAAGCCCGATTGCTCTGGATCCCCACCGACCTGACTTCGTCAAAGGTAGGCCATTGCTGTTCAAGCTAGTAAACTTTTTAAAAGGGACACGGAAATGCATCATATCAGACTTTATAAAGTGTGATACTGAAAACATTTTTGCCCCTGACCCTCACCAGTTAGTCTTTTTTCAAAGGTAGTCCATGGGTACTAAACCTAGTAATCCTTTTCGAAAGGGCTATAGAAGCGCAGATGACACCCATGCAGAATTCACACAGCATTCCTCAGTATGTCCAAAGTCTTTAATTTGATTCTCCATGATGTTATTGTCAACCTAACCTAAGCATAAAACCTTATATTGTGAAGTAGACAGCAAACTGACTGTAAATCAGAATTTACATAGTTAAAATAAAAAGTCACCAGTGCATGTTCCTTAGGGCTCTGTTCTGGGACACCCTAGTTTCTTGCATCTACTTATGCAACATTCAGTCATATAACCCATGCCTAAGGCTAACTAAATTTGCTGGTGATTGTATTCTAGTGATACCAGATGACCAGAGGCTTCTGAGCTTCCCAAATACCATAAGTTGCCTGTTTTTTTTTTTTTGTTTTTTGTTTATTTTTTTTTTTTTTGCTTAATTATAATATTTACTGTACTTTTTATTGTCTGCCACCTACCTTAATACTGTTTTTAAATACTGCATACTAAACTGCACTGTTGTACAGCTATTGTTTGCCTTACTGTGCCTCTTAAATTGTATTTTATTGCTGTTTTCACTGTTTGCAATGCTTTTTTTGCGATGTTCACTGCTTGTTAAGTATTTGCTGGTACCTTTTACTGTTGCAAAGAAATGTGATTTTCCCACCAAGCAGTGTTAAAATAAATGATTTGTTTGCTGTTTAAAACATTCTTTAGAGTCTCATTATAGTTTTTTCTGCTGTTTACAGCGAGAAAGTGCTGACCTTTTATTAAACTTGTTTTTACCTGCTTTCTTGTGTGTTTCGTCCTTTCCACTCATGTTTGCATATTAACTTAAAACATGTAATATTGTTTATTTTGTAAAACAAAGCTGTTCCACAGCCTGTAACAACATGTGTCATAGTCTGCACCCCTTTCCAGATGGATATTATCATCAAAATCTTGGTACATTCATTAAAAATATCCCTATCCTTTGTCCTTTATCCACACTTCTGCAGCAGTGCACAGAACATCTTTCTTTTTGGCTCAGCTAATATCTTGAGCCCTCTCCTCTTGCCCATTATAATACCAGTTATTGATCACAATGCCCCCTATGGAATCTATCCAATTATTGATCACAATGCCCCCTATGGAATCTATCCAATTATTGATCACAATGCCCCCTACGGAATCTATCCAATTACTGATCACAATGCCCCCTATGGAATCTATCCAATTACTGATCACAATGCCCCATATGGAATGTATCACACAACTCAGAAGACACTAGAGGTTGCCAACTAAAATGTTTACTGGCTTGAAGTCCTTGAAACATATCACTATCAAAACAGCAAAATGGCACAAGCTGATGAATAAAGCAATTTTAATGTACAGACTTAGAGCCGTCTTCACATCAATAGGACTATCAAAACAGACTCAATTTCCTGCCTCTATACTCTGGGTCTTAGAGATGACTCTACATGATTTATGTTTAAAATTTAGGGCCAAGAAGGAGCTGCACAGGTTCCATTCATAAGGCTGAACACATGAAACACCAATACAGAAAACATCAACCTAATAAGTTTGAAATACAACTTCATTGAATACCTTTCTTAGCAGTTCCTTGAGATTTCTGCAGAGCAGGGAGTGTTTTTTCCCTTTCCCCACTGCAATGGAATCTCAGAGTTGGTATATATAATTTTCAGGGATTATGGAAGCTCATCCCCCCACATGGGGATTGTGGGGGGCATCTTGTCCCCCTCATAGAGTGCGTTTTCATTTCCTTTTTAGTTTTGTTGTTCTGTGGATCTACCTTTTCAAATCAATGTTTTCTGTGTCTGTGTTTCATAAGTTCAGTTTTATGAATGGAACACACTTCACAAACATGCATATAAGGATATACATTTTCAACAACAAATAAACAAGACGTGCCGGTATGATAAACTCCTGTACCAACACATATCTACCTCTGAAATAAACTAAATAGAGTAAAACCTTTATCACTTTCAAGGAAAACATTGCTAACTGGATGTATTACAACAAATTCTCCCCGTACCTGTCTTACATCACTTTCTTGCAGGCAGGAGGTGCCATATAAGGGTGTGTTCTGGTCCTTGGACTGATCTGCCTTGTAAATTCAATGGTGCCATGAATCATGGCTGCCAGTGTTTTCCACATAAGTAGTTAATTTAATGAAGTATAGAATAAATTATTGTTGTGTTATAGTTATAGCTACCTAAGTTTTATGCATAAATATTTAGGTGAAGAACTGTGACTTTTGCATACCAGATTTTTGTTCTCAGCATAAAAGCAATACTGATGTCTAGTCAAATGATCACCTCAGCATCTAATATTCAAACAAAATCCAATCATAATGAGAGTTTTAATAACTGTAAGAAGCTAGAAAAATTAAACATTTGCTGAACCTTTTTTATTAAATGAGTGATAAAATTCAAGGCACCACATTGAGCAAAATAATAAAAAGCATAATAAATACAGTGGCTGTGTGTACAGAAAAAACTGAAAAGCATCGATGCCCACTGCATTAATCTTTTATATCTGATATCTTTCTATTATACTCCCCCATTCCCCTAAAATAGTCCATACATTTATTTATTAAGTAGAGCACTCTTTATACACCAATTCATAGCATATGACAAAATGTTTTATTTCTTATCTAATCTATTTAAACTGTTTCACTTCTTTTAATAATTTACCCAAAAGTGTGGTTATGTTTACTATACCTCAGACCACTTTCCCTTCATGTCAGTGACATTGTGTATCCATCCAGTAATTTGTTCAGCTGTATCCCTGCCACCAAAAGCAAGAAATCATACTGCAACCTGTTGATCTGTAAAAAACTGGAATCCTAACCATTGTCCCTAGCCTTTTAATTTTGATAATCTTCTAAATGAGATAAAGGCTGCTAGTCCAAGACCTCAGCACTACTGTCACTCTCAAAGAGCAAGGCTGTGCCAACATGTCATTTTTTTCCAAAGAGTTATTCCAACACAGTAAGCCACTGCTAAGAGTGGAGCATTCCCTCATGATACACTCAGTTCAGAAGAAAAAAAACGTTCATAGTACTGCCATCTTATTACCTTGATTGCCAGTTCTGGTATAATCCATCACAGAACCTTTGTACCATACCTTCCCATTTTTAAGACCACAAAGCATTCTTCCCGTTGATAGCTACAAAGATTCTGTGGTAGAAAGCCATCTGCACCTACTCCTTTTTCCATGCATGAGAGTAACAATTTATTCTCTCTACAAAATCCATTGTACAAAGAGGTGAGGTGGCTACGTGCTTTGCTAAATTTTCTTCCAGTTTGACTTGGCTGCTACTGGGCTACTCCAGGCTGACCCCATTCCTTTTCTTACCCATCTATCGTTTATATAGGCAAATAACTGAGACACATCAGAGTTTAAGATTAGTAAGAAAGCAGCTCAGGAGCCAGAGAAAGAACAACATGGTTTTACTCAAAACAAAAGTTAAAATACACAAGCTTTAATATTTCGCATTGTATTGACATGGAAACTTGTGGATTTTAATTTTTGCTTTGAATAAATTTTTTTTTTCTGTGGTCCTTCTCCAGTGCCTTTCCTAGATTTCTGCTAATTCTGGATTGTTATGGTTTATCTGAAGGTTGGATTTACTTGCTTAAGTTTTATTCTGTACGTTTTCTGACACAGCACAGTTTGCCAGTAACTAGCCTTTCATCATGTTTTGACCTTTTCTTTCATTAGTAGACAAGCAAAACATAGCTCAAACACCAAATAATTGATGATGACTCACCATTTCAAATAAAAATAATCACTTGCTTATTTGTTTGATTGCTTTGTTCTCATTTTGTTTATTTATTAATTTATTTTACTGCTGTATAGCGCAAAGATCCAAACAACAAAGTAAAATCCCTTGGACCTGCTATTTAATTAACAACTTCTCACAGTTCTTACTTCACAACACCCAGCTACATTAGTTTCTGAACTCAGGTGGAAATTTTTTGAACTCAGTCAATTAGTTCGCTATGCAGCACAGTGACAACCTGCATCCACCACATCCAAACGCTATTGAACAACTTCAGTTTCTGGATTATTTAATATTTATATTTGCTTTATTATCATCTTTTTACTTAACTTCAGAAAGCTCCTTTAATTCATTAATTGCATTACTCCCCCAAGGCCAACTTTATATGCAATCCCACTAACCCTCTCTCCTTTCACAGGAGTTAACCTCATGATTATATCCTAATACTCAGATTAAGCAGATCTGATTATTTATGTTTTCATCAGCACACTGATTATAACTGCTAACATTCTTTTGAACTTAGAATTGGGATCTACAGGCCAAAAATAATAATTCAACCCCCACAGTGCAGAAATGTAATGCTAAGGCCTGTTACCCATCTTTATACAAGAGATCAGCTCAAGATGTCCCAAGAAATAAATTTATGACTATGTGTGGTTCAGCTTTACTAAACAGAAAACTAAGCTGCTACTTCTAAATGTTCCAGCGTCAGCAACACAATGTATCTGTTAACATCAAGTACCTGTGCCATACAAGCAACAATGCCTGTTACTGTAGGCATACATACAGAAAATTAACAGACCAGACAAGGGGGTTGTCAAGCCAGAAGCCATGGGTGGAGGGCCAACTAACACCAGGTAGCTTGATTATTTCCCTGTAATGCCCACCCTGCATGGCATTATTGCACTTGGCAAAGGGCCAACTTTTAAGTTTTTTTTTGCATTTGTTTTATGGTAAGTAAATATTTAATTTTTCATATTAAATTGTTGCCTAATCTGTGAAACTTGGTCTTGTATATGTAATTATTGTTGGAGGAAGTATTTGACATCCATATCTATAACAAATGAACAGAAAATTCCTTCACTGTACTCAAGAAACACACAGAGACACACACACACACACACACACACACACACACACACACGCACGCACACATGCACACACACACATAGAGACAATAGCTAGTCTACAAAAATTAGCAGGATACTATGCTTGAAAGACACCGTTAATGAGATGAAGATGAATGTTGTTTTTTTTTTTTTTCAAAAGTTGCTGCTCAAAGCATATGTAATGTTTACCTCAAGTATATGATCTTATTTTTCACTGGGCTCTCCCTGTACATGAAGTTTCTTCTTTGGAACGCCGAGTGACCAATAGCATTTATTACTTTTAAAGCACATTTACTAAGAAGCTTTAACACACATTATTATTCAGGCAATTGTTTCTGGCATTCACAAGCTGGACATAGAAATCTACCAACACTTATAAAAGTTTCAGAAAGTCCTCAAGGGAAATACAAATATAATACTGCATTAGCTACTGTCAGATACAGAGATATATTGGTTTACTCGCTTTACTAACAGCTAGGGCTATAAAGTGTATTTGCAATCATGATTTCATAAACTATTATGTAGAAACCAGAACTTTTTCATTATCTGGGAACAATAAGTCAGAGGTGAAATCTCCACTTCTCTTGTTGTAATTGTGGATTGTTTACTCTGCACTGAAAGCTAAACAGTGTGTGATCAAATCCCCATTTCAAGTAAAAGCAAACCAAAAGAAGATATAAAACATATTGCAGTTTTCAGGAAAAAAGCCAGCTAAAGCTACAGTGGAATGACGGATTGCTTATTTAGGGTCCACACATGGGAAACCTTATGCAATGTTAATTGTAGATGAGCTACTAAATATAAGCAGATAATCAGAAAGAGAAAGGCACGGTGGGCAATTCCAGGCATAGGGATCCATACCAAACAACAGGCAACTATGTGTACCAGTACTTAGCCTTTAGTTTACCCAAGAAAACAATACTTGTTTACCAGTAAACATTTGCTTTGCTAAATCCCTGCACAGAAAAATGATAGAAAAGCTCACTTGCACAAACACAAGAACTTGTATGCACACACACACACACACACACACACACACATATCTATATATATATATATGTGTGTGTGTGTGTGTGTGTGTGTGTGTGTGTGTGTGTGTGTTTGTGTGTGTGTATGTGCATGTGCATGCACATAAGGGCATAGATGTTCACAATTCTGTGAGTACACATGCACACACATACACACACACACACACACACACACACACACACACACACACACACACACACACACACACACACACATATACAGCATAACATATCCACAGCACACACGAACACATACATACATGGATATCAATTTGTGTATGTCTACAACATATAAAATATAGTTGGACTCAGCCCTATCCTCTAATGTCAGTTTATTAAAGGCAATCTGTCTTGTGACCATGGCACTCACAGTCTATAATCAGGAGAATGCCAAATGAGAGAAAAAAATCCAGCCCCTGTTGGTCACAGTCAGGGCTTCAACCCTTTATTCCAGCAGTGAAAACTTTTCATTTAATCTAGACAGTCCATAAACATTCATCATTTTTGCCACATAGCCTGCGTTTACAATATTATGTTATCTAAATCTTCTCCCTCCATTGTGTACTTACTACTAAAAATTGCCTTAAGTGTGACACAGTGCTTTTCTTCTAGCAAGAATGTTGCGCTTAGCCAAAGCAATTTCATAATTATACCCTTTAATATCATTCCCATGTTTACTACCTTTCAATATTTGTACAGGTTTGGCAGTATAAAATGTTGCACATTAGCATGTTGCCAAATACAAATACTATTCCATTTTAAAATTTGAAAAGTCTGAAAAGTGATAAGAATGACAGTAATTGATGGCAAGAAAGATGTTCTATTATTGTCAATATGTTCACAACATTTATAATGACCACATCTGTATATAGCTTTCACAACACAATTTTTAACATTGTATTATGTTACTACATATCTCCTATATTTTTGTTCATTTTGCAAACAATTGGACAGATTCCAAATATTTTGTATTTGGGCAAAGGATTGCTTTAAGGTTACGGTAGGTATCAGTCATCAGGCCATCCATTATTCCAAAAGAAGGCATGTGTCAGTGTCAATGACTCAGCAGGTAACACCCCAACTTTGATGCTGAAAGATCGAAAAATTGAAGGTTCAATTCCCATATAAAACACTTAGATTGATTTCCAGTATTGGAATTGCAGGGCAGTTTAAGAGGGGTGTTGTACTTTTGAGTTTACAATCCTTCAGATAAGACGTTAAAAGGAGGGCCCATCTGCTTGAATCGGTGGTAGCTCAAATCTATCTAAATGACCTTATGGTATACATCTAAAAGAGTAGAGGGAGCTCCCTGTTACCTTGGCAAGATTTCCCTTAGTCTGTGCACATGCAGTCTTAGGACTCCCCTGAAAAACGACTGCTGTCTTAGTGAAACAAAGCCAATCAACAAAGTGTAAATAAATCAATAATAATCTGTGCTTCCTTGTGCTGAGTATATAAGTGAGGAGGTGCAGAAGTATTCATGGATCAGACTAGTCTCTACATCTGATTCCAAATTAAAGCATTAGGAGAAACATTTTATAGCCTCGGGAAAAATCTAAATTGGTCAAGGGGGGTGTCCTATTGGATGGCCTTCTTGATGCCATGCAATCTAGAATCCGCATTAGGAAAGGGTGTGCAGAGCGCAGAGAGTGTGTATCCTTCTGAATACAGTTAAAAGCTACTCTTGGTTGAATGGATATACTATTGTTCATTGTGAACACCCACGCATATTGGGGTGTCTGTTGTTGGTAAGTAACTCCTCTAGTTTCCATAGACAGTTAATCATTTTTTAAATTGTTTAATGCTGTATGTCCTCAAGCTGTCAATGGTTTGACACTTCTGCAAGTCGGTCTGCTTTCCTAGTGTGCCCTTATACCCCATGTGGAGGACTGCCTTTTCCGATATAAGAAACAGACACAACATCCTTAAGTTAGGAATGACATAGATATTCTGAGAAGCAGAAAGTCGTTTTAGTATTGCAAGTTTAAAGTGTAATGTTCTGTGCCTGGTAATTATATCTTTAGTGTCCATTTCTCTTTATAAAATGGTGGAGCATGCAGTCTTGTTATTTATTATTTATTTATTTACCATTTGTTGACTGGGAAAGTCAAACTGAGCTTGTGCCCTTTTTCAGAGCAGGCCCAGGGATAAACGTTCCGCAGTAGAAACACGATACATAGTTACAGTTCATATTATTCATAGAAGAATATACAATGTATGCCTGGGTAAGGATACAAGCAGGCTAATACAACATAAGGGAAAATTAGTCACTTGTATAGCAAAAATACAATTAGATAAAATTCACTATTACTGATAAGCAAATAGAAAAAGAAATACACATTCAGTTTCTTTGCAAAATAGACAAGTAAGTTATCTGGTGCAAAAGTATGAGAAGACATTGGAGGTAGTTATATTTTAACAATCAGGTAGGATGAGAAACTGCATAGTGAAGACTAGGTTTGGAAGTTAAGAGAATAGTAGTTAAAGAGAGTAGCTAAGTGAATATTGAGAGTAATAAGGAGGCAATAGTAGATACTAATAAAGTGATAGCGGGGGGGAGAGGTGGTATTAAGTGGGGTTGTGTTAGACTTACTACAGTGACAGGTCCAGGTTTTAAACAGATGTTGTTTGAGTGTTTTTTTCAATTCATGTGTGTGTGCTATGCATCTGACGTGCAAGGGTAGTGTGTTCCAGCCTAATGTGTGTGTGTAGCTATAGAGGGTTTGACCCCTGGATTTTGTGGGTTTGTAGATTTCCAGCAGTTGTTGGTCTGAGCTTCTGGACTTCTGGATGAGGTATAGATTGTGATAAGTGAGGTGATAGAAGGACAGGCAGAGGGTCTGTTTAGGATGGAATGAATTATATTGAGTTGAGAGAAAAGAAGTTGGTGGGTAAACTCTAGCCAGTTTAAGAGTCTGAGGGATTGGCAGTGGTGTGTCTTTGAGGTGTGGTTAGCAGCACATCTTGCTACTTTGTTATAGGCGGTTTCCAGTTTGGAAAGGAGGGAGGCTTTTAGGTTAGTTAGTATTTGTGAACCATAGAAAAGACTAGGAAGAAAGAAGGCTTGGGCAAGAGTAAGTCTGCAGACTTTAGTGAGAAATTTGTTATGTCTGTATAGTAACCCAAGATTTTTATGTGTTTTTTAATACACTGGTGGACATAGAGGCCAAATTTGAATTGGTCATCTATGATGGCTCCAAGCAATTTGATGTGTTTCTGCATTAATGACAATGTTGTCGAGGGATGTAATGGAGAAGGTGGGTGTAAGATGTGCGAGAGATTTTGGTAAGAAAAGAAGACGCTTAGTCCTTTTAGGATTTAGGATGAGTTGGTTCTTGGAGAGACATTGTTCAATAGAGTTAAAGGAGTTTTGGGTGAGGAGATGAAGGTCAGAGAGGGAGTCTGAGGTAGAGATGACTGTGGAGTCATCTGCATATTGTATAAGAGAAGAGTAGGGACAAGAAGAATGCAAGCAATTAGTGAAGATATTGAATAATAAGGGTCCGAGAACTGAACATTCAGGAAACCCTGTTTTGATGGGGAGAAAGGGAGACATTGTGGAGAGCCATTTAACTAATTGCTATCTATTAATGAGATAGCTTGTGAACCAGGAAACCCTGTTTTGATGGGGAGAAAGGGAGACATTGTGGAGAGCCATTTAACTAATTGCTATCTATTAATGAGATAGCTTGTGAACCAGGAAATTGTAGATCTGGAATGGTTGAGGTCTGAGAGTTTAGAGAGTGACATAGGATAAGAGTATTGAATGCCTTAGAGAGGTCAAGAAAGGGACATTAAGCAAGTTTGTTATTATCTGTGGCAAGGGAGATTGAGTTTGTGAAGGAGATGAGGGCAGTAATAGTGCTGTGATAAGGTCAGAAACCATGTTGCGTGTTTGTAATTAGGTTTTTTTCTTTGAGTAAGTAGCCCATGAGTTGTCTATATACACATTTTCAGAGTATTTTGGAGAGGGAAGAAAGGTATTGCTATAGGCCAGAAATTAGATAGTTCTGTGGAGTTACCACCCTTGTGAAGAGGTATGGTAAAGAATTGTTTCCAGAGCAACGGAATGGTAGATTCACTAATAGATCAGTTTATAAGTATAGAGATGGGTAAGCTAAGGAATTAGCTGCTAATCTGAGAAAGAAAAGAAGTAAGTTGTCCACGGAAGGACAGCATGGCTTGAGTTTGGTAAGGAGGTGTTTTGTGTAGCTAGTGGGAACATGTTGCAAAGAGAAGGAGTTTTCTTTGTTTGATGGAGAGGAGGGATCTAAGTGAGTATGGGAGTTTGGGGTCTGCCATGATGGGGTGCAAGAATTTGTGGGGTTTGGGGAGTTAGGGATTTGTGTTAGTTTGCTGATAAAGTCTATGAAACTGGTGGATCGCTAAAGTAAAGAAACTATCAGTGAGCCATAAAAGAAAATGTCACAAAGGTGAGTGTAGCAGTTAATAAGGAGAATTATCCTGTGGGGAATTAACAGTGTATATGTAGAAATAACCCTAGCAGTAAAGAGTGTAGAGAGAAAGAGGAGGGGGTGTTTATAGCTTCTGAGCACTAGTCTAGAATAAGTAGTGTTAAGAGAGGAGCACTGAGACCGAGGAGGGGGGGTGACCGAGATTAATGTGCACACCAATGAATGCCACGATAAAACTAAATAGCATTTATAAGTCTATTTAATTACAATTACTTTGTTTTTACTTTCACAAGTACAAGTTAGTTACTCTGTATTAGAGTAGAATATTTGGGAGCTGTATGTAGAGCGAAGTAGAAATGAGTTTTCTTGAGGCTGTGTCCACTTCTTGGTTAGGAGTTTATTATTGATTGCCAGGAAGACCTTTTCAGTCCAGTGTTCTCAGATGGGGGGGGGGGGGTTTGAGGATTGTAGAAATCCTAATTAGGTAACTGTAATAAAAAAAAGGAGTAGATTATTAAAGAGTGGAGAGGTATGGAGGAATAGTAGTAGATGAGGAAACTGTAATAAAAAAGGAGTAGATTATGAAAGTGTGGAAAGGTGTGGAAAAAAATAGATGAGGAAAGGGAGGTAGGCGGAAAGAAAGGAGCAACAGAAAATAAGAGAGGGACAGACCATGAAACTATAGTACAATGGGAAATTATGGACTTCAATCTTGGTATAATGCAGGGTACCACAAGTTAAAGAAAAGTAAAGTTCAGTTGCAGATAAAAATGCAATTATAACTCAACAGAATTCATTTCCATCACAGTAAGGAGTAAAGAAAGGGTTGATGATAACCAGTTGACAACATGGTGTTAAATTCACATCCGTATGCTCAATTACTACACCTACGTTTAGAGGTAGTTTCTGTAAACGTCTGAGCCTAGCAGGGAAAGCAATCATGTCTGGAGATCAGTTAAATTAAGAAATAGAATTTCTGTATTGCTTGGCCATATAGCGTTACACTATGTCAGAGTGAATACCTCAGTGATTAGAATCAGTTTAAAACAATATATAAGGGATTTAGCTAGCTACAATTATATGTAGAGTATATATCAGTTTTATATCATCAGCAGTTAAACAACACCACTAGCAGTTTACAGACGGTATCAAGGCACAGTCTGCAAAACCCCACATTAATTAAAAGCCAATGCTTCCATTGCAACCATGCATGTGGATTATCTAAGTTGAGTAGTGGAATACAAGTTGAACACGCTAAAAGTATTACACCTCACTATCAGTTTTAGTGCCTACCAACAACGGAACACTCTTATATTCATTATTTTTACTTATATCAAGTATTTCTCTGTTCCTCATAAAGCACAAAAGTAAAACATGTAGACAGACTGTTTCAGTAGCACTCAGCTAAGAAGTTACATCCCAAGATATCACATTAGTTGTAGCTGTTGTAAAGTATTAGGACAAAAACATTTTTGTCACATTTGCTAAGATCAAGATACAGTAAATCACATGTGGACTTTGAGCAAGCAATTCACATTTGAACAGATGAGAAAGCAATTCACTTCTGGGATATAAAAGTCAACAAACAATGTGAAAGCAATGCAATTCAGGCAAAAAACATTCAGGTTCTGAAAAGCTCTGTTGATATGTAAGACCGTAGCAGTTAAGCAATGCACTACAAGTAGTTACAGACAGTCTCATTAACTGGATATTCACTGCGGAAATAACTCTGTGTGATTGTATCTTTAATGCCCAAAAACTGTAAGCAGGACAATAAAAAGTGAAGGACAGTAATACAGAAAACCATTGCAGAACCTTACATGGCGTGCACACTGTGCCTTGGTGGGCCTGGGGGCAGTGAAGAGAGCAGTTGAGAGTTGAATTTGAAAATGGCGCCAGAGGAATGAGGAAAGATGATTAAATTTCAGGAGAGGAGGGAAAGGGTTAGGGTGGGATGGCAAATGGTGGTGATTGTGGGGGAGAGAAAAGAAAAGGGGAGGGGCACACATTGAGAAGAGAAGGGACGATTGGAGGAGGGGTGAGCCGGTTCAAAGTGAAAGAGAGAAAGTAGAATAGAGGAAAGTTTGGAAATGAGTGCGTGGGGATAAGAGTAAGGAAAAAGGGGGGGGGGGAATAGACAGAGTCAGAGCTGGGATTGGCAGATCACTAAAGTAAAGAAACTATCAGTGAACCTTTAAAGTGAAGGGCACAAAGGTGAGTGCAGCAATTAAGAAGGAGAATTATCCTCTGATGAGTTAGTGTATATGTAGAAATAACCCTAGTGGTAAAGAGTATAGAGAGAAACAGGAGAGGAGAGTGTTTATAGCTTCTGAGCACTAGTTTAGAATAAGCAGTGTTAAGAGATGAGCGCTGACACAGTGGGGGGGGGGGTGACCGAGATTAGTGTGCACACCAATGGCAAAATGCACTTATAGGTCTATTTCATTATAATTATTTTGTTTTTACTTTCACAAGTACAAGTTAGTTACTCTGTATTAGGGTAGAATATTTGGAAAATGTATACAGAGCCAAGTAGGAATTAGTTTTCTTGAGGTTCGCAGCTGTGTCCAGTTCTTGCTTAGGAGTTTATTTTTGATTGCCAGGAAGATCTTTTCAACCCAGTGTTCTCGGGGGGGTAGAGGATTGTAGAAATCCCAATTAGATAAGTAGAGCCAATTAGGAATTAGTTTTCTCAAGGTTCACAGCTGTGTCCAGTTCTTGGTTAGGAGTTTATTATTGATTGCCAGGAAGACCTTTTCAGCCCGGTGTTCTTATAAGGGTGCTGGGCGTAGAAGATTGTAGAAATCCTGATTAGGTAAATGGCATGCACATTGTGTCTCATGGGCCTGGGGGCAGCAAATACAGCAGTTGAGAGTACAATTTGAAAATGGCTACTGACATTGTGTTTATATGCATTGATCTCTGCACAAACACACTGCCCACCTTCCCATATGAATTTGCTCTCTTCCAGCTATACTCATTGTCTCACTTGGTGTTGATACAAGATTGACCTTGACATGCACATATGCCATCTATGCTGTATCCCCACATGTCAGCTGTGTTCTACTGCAGTATACTACTCTGCCTGCTAACTCCCAAAAGCATAAACATTGGAGTATGGGCCCATACTGTTGCAGGTTATTTTGATTCACCTGTGACATTCAGACTACACCTTGCATACATAACATGATTCACTAGTGCTTTCAAACTGTATTATATTGTAAGTGAAAAGTGTTACCTGCTGAGACAGCAGACAATGATGGAAGTGGAAGAAACACTGCACTTACTGCTCCCCACTGTATAGTATCAGCTCCCTAAAGGCATAATAGAGGCATTCCTGTTCCTTCTATCTCAGTAACTATGCATGGCCAAGCCTTACATAAGAGGTTAGTGTTTTTACTTTGATCTCAGCAGATACTTTGTGTTTTTTTTTTTTTTTCGAATCTGGTTCAGTATGGGGAAAGTTTCCTACAATATTCTTAATTTCCCCACTACCTGACAAAGTAGTGTAACATTTCTGTGAGGTAGAACTTACTGCATAATTAAAGGGTATATTGCATAATAAATAGAGATTTATTTATTGTCTCAGTTTCTAACACGTTTTAATATAACATACACTCCAGTATGAAATTGTAAATCAATATGAGATTCCTATGCTTATAAGATTTATATGAGTACGAATGGAATGGTACATTAAGTCAAAATAATAAAAACAATGTGCAGGTAATACAAATTTGCAGCATTAGATTATAATAAGGGTGATTCCGGCGGCTGCCCAAGGCCCATGGCTTCAGGTGGTCCACTACATCAATGAAGATGTTGATTCAGATAACTTCAACTGCAAGGCATCTTTTATAAATACTTTTGTTATGTTCAGCACTGTTAATTCATTAGTTACCATATGTGTTAAACATATCAATACTGGGACTTCATGAGCAGGCAATGGAAGCATTTGCTTTGCCTGATACAAATATAAGATTGAATAGAAGAATATATGAGGGATCGGAGGTGCGAATTAAAGTGGGTCAGGTCCTCTCCGATAATTTCTGCTTAAGTAGAGGAACCAGACAGGGTTGTGCACTTTCCCCTTTGTTGTTTGCAGTATATTTAGAACCACTGGCAAAGAAAATAAGGGACTCCGAAATTCAAGGATATAATTGGTATGGTAGTCAGGAAAAGTTGGGTCTATTTGCAGATGATATTATTGTATACATGACAAAATCAGAAAGGAACATTACAGTGTTGTGGAACATTTTAAGACAATGTATACAACTGCAGTTGTTTCATTGGTGTCTGTGATGTAAACTGTTTGCAATTAAAGTGATATCATGTTGTATGTTTTTCATTTATATAACTGTAAGCTTGCCTTTGTCATATGTGGAAATTTAATAAAGATGTTGGGAAAAAATTTTTAAAAAATAACATTATAATTTTTTTTCAGAAAAGGTGTTTAAAATGCCACTGTGAGCATATTTTTATACTCAGGTAATTGACTTTGTTTGCACATGCACAATACTTTCTTACGTTAAAGTAAGAAAGTTAAAGTTAGAAACTTACTAAACTAACAGGATTTGTGCATTTTTTTTGTACCCTTATGTCTGTACTTTTAGAGGGGGTAGCATGTTTATTGGTATGCTTTGTGTATGTCGTCTGATATTTTGTGCAGTTTGTCAGAGGAGATATCTGGTTGCCATGGGTAAAAAAAGGTAGATTTACAAATTTTTATGAACACAAATTGATGTAATATAATATGGGAAAGTTCACTTACTACAGTTCCATCAAATTTACAGAATGTTTTCTAATTTGCCATCAATGACCTGCTTAACAGCAGTATAGCTACATGATGTATGCTTAGACTTCACAGGTTCCTTAATTACCCAAGATAGCTTAAGGTTTGCTGGAAGGTTATGAATTAGAAATTTATGTAGTCTGTCCTCGTTAATGTAATAAAGGCTGGCTATTGCTTTATAAGTGCCAAGAGAATGGCAAAATGAATATTATACAATGCGATGTCCGAAAAGCCGAAAAAACGTGCATGCTGATTGGCTAATCCAACCAGTGTGCACATTGTAAATCAAAAGGAAGCAACAGAAGAAGTCCGGCCACTAACATATCATGCTTCGGTACCTAGCAAACCATTCAACATGGAAAGAAACACAGTTAAGCTAAACAAGTCACAGTTACTATACCTAATCACCCAAAAGTCACTAATTCTGCGATTACAGTCCTCAGTCCCTCACCTCAAACAGTAATTAAGTAAACTGTCATGCAGCCGCAAATACAATACACACAGTACATAACCACCAGTTTACAAAACCAAATAACACAATAAAAGCAAGCATCGTGAATTCTAATAAAACCATTCACACAGCTGGATTCCCTGCAATAGCTACACACAATTAACAACTCCGAAAACCTATACATTAAAAGTAAACACAGCACACCCCCTCGCAAAGTCAGAACAGACACACCATACCTAACTTCCACAACCAGCTTATACCTTGTTAAAGCGCATACGACATCACCATCTAGTGACCAATTAGTAAAACTACATTAAAGTATGTTTTAAAAAAGATGATGTGCATTAAAACTGGACCAGATTTCTAACATACCTATAACTAATAAAACATAACTACATGTTATAAAGTTCTACACTACTTAAACTATATTTTTATCAAAAGCTTTAAAACTATGAAGACATACCAAAAGCTTTACAACTATATCTACTTATATAATTATTTCCTAACATTTCTAGAAAAATTAAAAAATAACTTGTATTTAAATTAAAACAGAAATAAACAATAAACACAAACTGAGAGTGTGGACTATTTTATCTCACAAAAAGTGGAAGAATACAAAGGAAAGCAAACAAAAACCTAAACAACAATAACACAAAGATAATACAAAATAAACTAACACCATTGTATAATAGCAATAACCCATGGCTGGGTGTGGGTAATGCTGGATTTACCCATGGTTGGCTTTGTTTGGTCACTTGGGCTTCGCCCTTGTGACCAAACCATGCCAACAGTGGGTAAATCCAGCATTACCCACACCTAGCCATGTGTTATTGCTATATGGAATTATGGTCAGAATGGTTTAAACAAAACGGAATCAGAACCTTACTACATTCTGATCCCCAAAATTACATTTTCTGTAGTCATTTATGGGAATGTATCAGTGTTACTTTGTGAACATGCAACAAGACTGCAATTCAGAACTATTGTACCAGCAAAATAATATATTTAATAGTTCATTCCTGCACACCAGAAATCGTGACGTGAGAGATGTAGGAAAAAGGAAGGCAGTATTAGGCTGGGATTTTGTGGTGTCAGTTACTTCAGTTTTATTTTGTTTTATCCAGGCTTCCAAGTGGTTAGACATATTCATGTTCCAATACTGAGTCAAGGAACATTAATTCCTAATATATGCCATGCTTTTTCGTTAGTGGAAAAATTGGACTGATTTTTACGGATAGTATTGGATGGTGGACCTGGTTTTGATTCTCTGTCTCCCCAAAAAGAATGAAGAGGAGCAGAGTCAAAGTTATTAACTTAGTGAAGTTATACCTTTGTTTAGTCTAGAAACATACCAAACATGAAATATTCAAGATCTTATTTTAACTGTGTACTAATATAATGGGTAGGTATGAGACAGATGAATTCTATTATTGCGTAATGTGAAGAGTAAAGCTGAGAAGATTAGAAATGGCCTAACGTGTAAATTCCATAAGTAATGTAAATATTGTGTGTGTGTGTGTATATATATATATATATATATATATATATATATATATATATATATATATATATTTGTGTGTGTGTGTGTATATATATATATATATATATATATATATATATATATATATATATATATATATATAAAGAAGCAGGAGCAGATATAAGCCTAGAAAAAAGTTTTGACGGGTGTGAGCTTAAAAGAGGGAGAGTGGTAAATATGAGCTGTGTAGTGTGTTGTTTAATTATTCTAATGCAATGATCAGTCCAGCTGTACTGAATGAAGATAACTGTTTAAGATACAACTGCAACCTATGAGAAGGCATAAACCGACTCCAGGTAAAGCTATACTCGGACAAAGAAGTGTTTGAAAAGTAGAAACAGTTACAGAGAGTAAACTAGTGTGAGTAGAAACAAAATCACTACAAAATATTCAGAAGTTAAATTTGAGGATTGGGAAAGGTAGAGGAAGGGGGAACCCCTATCAAAAGTGTAAGACTCATTATTGTGAGCCCTGTCAGTCTGAAAAATAAAACAAGATTCAAACCAAAAAATAGGAGAATGCAAATCTCATTATTACACTTTAAAGGCATTTTAGGCACCCTTGAAGTGGGAGGCTGAACCCATATACTCCTGGTGCTGTGTGTTATCTATACTAACTCTAAGACTGATGTACCCAAAATTGGGAGTAGTCTGAAGTACTGCATCATCAAACTTGGCGGTTACCCCCTAGAGTCACACTTTAAGTATCACAGTTACAGCGCTTCCACTTTCACAGATATCTAGGTGAAAAAAAACCTGTGCAATAAAAGTAAAATAAAAATTAAATAAGTAAACAAATGTAGTCATGTTATTAATAAAAGCATCTAGAGTACTGAGCACAATTGCTAACCGCAGAATAGAGCCAACTTCTATTTAGATCCTGTGGGTAACTATTTGAAATGTCGGGACCTGCTAGAGCGAGTCCCAAATTATGGACACTGAATAGCTGAAAGAATGGACTTACATATACCAACTCTGAGATGCCATATCTTGGAATATTCCCCATTCTCTGAGTATGGCAACCTTGGAGATGGTATATGTAAATCCATTCTTTCGGCCATTAAAAGTTTAAAGGAGAAGAATGATTTTTGAGATTCGCTCTTGTCCATATTTTCAGTCTTTTTTTTTTTTTTTTTTTGTCTCGTCAGTGCTCAGCATTTTGAGTGCTGACATTTCAGTAGGGAGCCATTATATGAGTGGGAAACCAAAAAAAAGATGCATGGAGCATAATGTGAAAAATGTTAGTGTGAATGGAGCAGAGGTACAGATAATTAAATTTAGTCAAGGATGGGTGGCAAACAAGTCTATACTAAGTGAAAAAAGCATTATAAAATGGAAATTAAAAAAACATTTGATTGGCTAAAACCCCAAACAGAAGTTATGTCTAATACAGAGCAATCTATGGTAAAACTCCTATTTTGGTATGAATTTTAAGATTTAAACAATCAGTATGATCAAAATTAAAAGCAACAAACAGTAGTCATGTTGCAATTACCACAACAAAATGATTGACTACTACCACTAAAAAAAAGTAAATCTCAATCAGCCCACTAAAATATGTTGCATTACTTAGTGGTGTTGTAGCTTTGGAATAAAAATTGTTCCTCCAATGATCTTAAAGCAGCACTTCTGATGGCCATGAAAGACATTCAAAAACATATGCTAATATTTTGTAAAAATTACATAAAAAAATCACTGAGGCTGACTTAATTTGTTAAAGATTATTTATTTTCTTTTGTATCTTGCAACTTTTTTCCTCTCTGAAATAAATCTAAAGCTCAATGGCCTGAAACAGAACATGCATGTTGTTCTGAAGAATGCAGTTATGACAGCAAACAAATGATAGTCTTTTCACGTGCTGTGACATAGGCTGTTATTGCCAATAATAAAACAAAAATCATATTAATCAGATATTTCCCTTCCTGCTTCATAGAGACCATCGGGACTGTTTACTGGGGGGGGGGGTATTTTGAGGGCCCCCAGTATGAGGTAGATGCATGGCATTGTCTTGTCAGGGCAGTTACTGATGTCATTAGTGTTCCCCAAACTAGTGAGCAGTGCAGTCACCACTACAGTGACATGAATAGGTGTTATCCAGACCTTATTTGCTGATGGGAAGAAGAGGTCAAAGTGAGAGCTCATGAGATGTATTCTAAATATTCTGCTCTTATCCTTTTGGCAAGTACAATACTTATCCACTCCATTTATTCCACAGTCCAGGAGGCCATATTACCACTGCAGGTTGTACTATATTTTCCAGGCACAGAGGTGAGTGCACCTGTTTTTAAAGCACAGTTTGAGGTATAGTTATTCCTTCCTCAGTATAATTATTAGAAACCCCGCACCCATAAAACAAGAAACTCTTCTTAGGCAGCATAACTGTAGTTGATATGGTGCCATCTTTTGCTTAATGTTCGTAGACTTTCAGCTGTTGTAGCTGCTACACCTCTGAGGTATTCAGTTAGTGCATGTGGTTCTTCATTGCTGGATGTTTGACTTTACTAGTGGTGTCAGAGTGGCTCAGTAGGTAGTACATTTGCCTTACATATTGGACGATCAGAAGGATGGGGTTCTGTCCTTACTCCAGGTGCTTTGACTTTTTTCCATTAATTGCACTACTGTTCAGCATGGGGAGGACACATTTCTGAGTGTGCTGTCCCTTGGATGAGGCTTTCAACTAAGGCACCATCTGCCTAAGTTGGTGTTATCTCCAGTGGAGGTAAATAATTCTATAATAGTTATCAAAATTAGTAGTTTAGCTTCACTGGTGCCATAGGAAATTTCAGAAAATAAGTTGAAATTCCACCCAGGTTTCTCCTGCCTAAAGGAACTTAGAGTCAGCAACAGATACATGTATGCATACATACAGATATGCATAAATGGTACCTGGTAACTTCTCTAGTGAATAAGAGAAGACATGCCAGAATATATCCATGCCGTGGCTTTACTGTACTTTATCCTTCTTAGAGCACACAACTTTACTGACCAATCACATACTGTACAGGTTACATATAAGGTTACATCTCTACATTTGTAGTAGACCTCTGTTAATCTCAGTGATATCCTCTCATGAAACTATTTCAGTTGTAATTGACATAACATATTATATGTATATAGTACTGTATTTCATAGCATGTTTGCAATTCTCCCCTCCCTCACTTTATCACTATCATTTTTGTTAAATAAAGTTTTGGGCAGGGGTTATTATACTGTTTCACTCTATTTATTTTTCTTTTATATACAGCAACAGATGCAGCAGTGCCTGCGGTCACACTGCAGAGCACCAGCCCTTACCAGCCAGCACCACCAGTGACATCTGTAGCTCAGTCTGCCTGGGCAACCTGCCCAGAAGCAGCATCAGCAGAGTCTAACATGTCCTGTAGCCCTATCCCTCATGGGGCTTCACTGATTGAGAGTGCTGTTGTTCCCATCAGGTGCCCTGCCAGGAGAAGTCACCAATATGTGAACCAGAAACAGATGGCAATACTGGTAGAGAATCTAGTGGTCTAGCATCGTAATGCCCACATTGGCCACCTGGAAAGACTCCTTTTCCAGCTTGCTGAGTTTCATCTCTGCTTGCTGCTGACCACAATATCTGAGTCAGGACCAAGTGGTGACGATGCATAAGGTGGTGTCTAGACTCCATCTGGGTCCCTCCATGGACGGGGGGTGCTAGGATTATATCCACCCTCTCCACCATCTCCTTCCTTTTCTGTCTATCACCACTGCCTTCCCTCTGTCTGCATGATATATATATGATTTATGGTTTTGCCATTGGAAATGTACAGATATTTTTTGTACTATAAAATCAATACATTTTCATTTAGACTTATTTTTCAATTTTCATAATACTTTTATGCAATTACAGATAAGCAGAGCTATGCAGACCCTTTCATAACCATAACATGACTCATTACCTTCTTTCTCATATATTCATAAGAACATAAAAGCACTCCATTCAAAGCAAACACATAAACCCACAAATGCTGAAGCATTTAAATGTAGCCTTCTTAAACCCCCAAAACCTCATAGATGAAGTATGCATAACAAATACCCTCAGCAGCCCTGAATGCACTCTTTCAAAACAACACCCCACATCAACACATACAGCAACATCTCATGGAGCCTCTACTTCTAAGCCAGTATGACAAGCTGTGAAGGCTGCCAGCCTAGCCAGATAGAATTTTGAAGATAATTCTGTCATTTGTAACTACGAATGTAAACTGCAGGCTTGTTGTCTTAAATGTAAAGAAATACTGTTACATGTGGAACTGGAAATAAATGTGACAACAGTGTACTCTACTGACCAAAGTACAGCATGTGGTGCTAAAAAGTCTAGATGAAGAAATTCTTTCTATTGTTTTAACCAAGAGTTAAATTGCTAGATTTAAACATGCAAATGTATTTTTATTGCTCTGTTCCTGACCAGCTGCAAGATAACAAAAGGGAGATGTTAAGAATGTAAATGCAGTTAATGTGTAGCCTGGAAACTCCAGGAAAGTGAAATAATGATGTAATGTTTATCAGAACTGCAATTTCAATTTAAACAGAGAGAATCAGAAGGCATTAAGCATTTTTGTCTTGATCATCCAACTTACAGCACTGCCTGTTGTCTTATGTAAGTTATCTTAGACTTGTGTTTTCCTTTAGGGATAGCTAGAACTAGAAATATTAGACTAAGTGTTTTTTTCTGTGATATCAGAACTGTACTACTGAATTATTTTAAGTATTTCTGTGTGATCTCTGAACTCTTGACTAGCACTGACTGTGTAGTAGAAAGTATTGGCTTGTGGTTTTCATTATTTATTATTAAATATTTTAAAACCTTTTAACTGTGGCTGGTTTGTGTAGAGCTAATTTAAGCTCTAGAGTACATTGCATATTTATAGAGTTTACTGTCCAAGTCACTCCAAATAAGCTTTGACTGATTAGTCACACTACCAATTGGATAATAATATTGCACAGTAATAATTAGACACCCTTTTAAGGGGCTTTGAGTAGCTGATAATCATTAGCTGGGTGGTGGCAGGGTACTACCGTATAGTCTGGGTAAAAGGGGCACAGCTGGAGAACCTGTGCCAGCCTTCCCCAGAAGTGTCTGTGTGGTTGTGTGGACTCTTATCTCAAAGTGTGTGTGTCAGCTACTTGGGCAGGGACATGAAGCACTGGTTGGACAGAGAGGGTGCTGGAGATTTTAGCTTGCCCAGCTAGGCTGAGATCTGGACCCTATAGCTGTGCCAGTGGGGAGTCTTATGGGGGACCTGGAGAGCAAGGGAGCGACCATCCATGGACTGACTGTGATCTCTGTGTGCTCTTAAGGGAAATTGCACTTTACTGTGTGTATTTGTTATCCTTTCCTCATAGGTGTTAGTGTTAGTGGTGGGGACTGAGGCTCCTTGATTGCCGGGCCAGGGCACGGGCATCACACAAGCCACCACACAATCCAATATTCAGGTCATTGGAGACACCACTGTGAAACACCCAGATGTCCCTCTCACAAGGCTGATTAAGGAAAAAGTCACAGGTGGTTGCTTATCAGGGGACAGGATCCACCACATTATGCAGCACTCAGGACATTGGACCACAAGTACCAGTATGAATCCATCATAGTCCATGGGGGTCTAAATGACCTGAGATGTACCTCCCTAGAGTAGACAAAAAACATAATGGAGTTCTCAGAATTTGTGCCCCAGGCTGGTTTGAGCCTAGCATTGTGCAGCATTTTACTCCAAGGAGAAAGCCTCAATATGAACAGAAAATTACTTGCTTTAATAATTGGCTTAGTTTTTGATGTCATTAAAAGGAGGTGCAGTATTTGTTAACATGACCACATTGCTTTGCCAGGATGGTCTGTACCTGTCTCCTCTAGGCATTTGAATATTAACTAAAGCATTGTCCTCCCCCATTGTGCCATTTTTAGGCAATGCCAAACTGAAAGATCTTTTAGCATAGCAAATCAAAAACATGAAAATCTAAAGGTGTTACTGCTCAATGCTAGGAGTCTAAACAAGAAACTTCACTCTTTACAAGCTATGCTGACATCTGTGTAGTCACTGAGACACAGTTTAAAGCTGAGGAGAGCACACTGGCAATGCAATGCTAATAATGCCTTCCATACATTTAGACCAGCTACTACACAGACAAGACAGACATAGACTAAAGGCGTAGGTGTCTTGATTAACATCAAAAATAAATATACCTCAAGACTGGTCAACCAGGAAAATGCATTTGAGCTTCTCCATATTCAAATCACCATAGGCAAAATCCTATACCATTTCCTTGCAAGCTGTAGGTCCCCCTGTATGACCCCAAAAAACCTATAACATTTATTTAAGCATATCAGAAACACTCACCATCCACATATGCAGGAACAGAGATTCCTGGATTTTGAAAACAAAAAGTCCCTGAACCAGATTGTCAATATGCCGACCAGGGGCACAAACATACTAGATCTGGTCCTCACTAGTACCTGAGAGTGCTCCACACCCCACCTAGTGTAATGTCTTCTGTGGTAAGGTCAGACCACAAAATGTTTCCTTTGAAGTAAAATTAAAACCTGGAACCCAAGTTAACCCTGGAATTTTCAGTATTTAAGGCTAACTTCTACTATTAATTGATAATCTGGCAAAATTTCAAGCCCCCATAAACCCTGAGAACACTCCTGCCTATGCAGAAATGTTCACAGAAACCCCTAC
>NC_056731.1:1510714866-1510717366 GCF_019279795.1 Protopterus annectens
GACCAGACAGTGTCCAGGGCTGCATCCTACATGAACTCCAAGAAGAACTAAACCCAAATATAAAACTACTGTTCAATCTGAGCCTTACTACAGGATATGTACCCAAAGAGTGGCGTACAGCAACAGTGGTCCCTCTCCACAAAGGTGGTGCCTCAACGGATCCTGGAAATTATCTCCCCATAAGCTTGACTAGCTTGGTCTGCAAAGCTATTGAAAGGATCATCATGGCCTCATAAATAAAGATATTGGGGACCTACAGACACTGGATCCTATCCAGTTCGGCTTTGTTAAGGGCAGATCCTGCCTCTTAAACCTGGTCGATTTCTTTGAAACAGTCACCAAGGCCATTGACGAGGGGAAGGTGGTCCACACAGCCTACCTGGACCTTGCAAAAGCCTTCAATACAATACCCCATTCGGGCATTATAGATAAGCTCACCAGCTTAAATATAAACCCCTATGTCACTAGATGGGTTGCAAACTGGCTCAAGGACAGAACTCACATGGTTAGAATTGCTGGAGCCATGTCAGACTCCAAACCAGTTACAAGTGGCGTCCCACAAGGCTCAGTCCTGGGACCTCTCTTGTTCGGTATATATTTCTCGGAGGTACAGGCTAACATGGAAGGACTGTGGCTGACCAAGTTCGCAGATGACTGCAAACTGGGCGCCATAATAGACACTCCAGCCAACACAAGCATCCTACAAAAGGGCCTCATAGAAACAGACAACTGGTGCCAGAGCCATGGCCTCAAGCTAAACACCAAAAAGTGTATAGTCATCCCCTTTGGCAAAAACAAAGTGCCCACAAATTACCACATAGGTGGTAATCCATTAAGTACGGAAGAAGTAATTAGGGACCTGGGGACCCAAGTTGATAGCAATCTCTCATTTTATTGATTTATTTATTTATTTTATTTATTTATTTTTATTTTACATTTGTTGACCGGGCTAGTCTAGCTGGATATATGTCCATTTTCAGTACAGGCCCGGGGAGATAAGCTCCGAAATTAAAAATTATAATGATACTAAATGAAATCCCATTAAAGAAATACATGTAAAGTAATCAGATAAAATTAAGACATTGTAACTAGTGACATAGTTATAAGATATAAACATGCAGTAGTTAGAAAATAAACAAACAAAAATATTGTGACACATGACATACATGGAGAATACTATCAAATGTACAGAGAGTAGGGATATAGGAAAGTAAGAAGAAAGTAAGTACACTTTTTTTTTTTTTTTTTTTTTTTTAATAGATAGTAAGAAGGAGTTATAGATCAGTGGATGCCAAAATGACATAGAGTTTGGGTATTACAGATGAGAAGTATAGTCAGGGGTCAAGAAATAAAGTTAGTCAGGATTAGTACAGGGGCACAGCCATTGTATTTTGAGGTATAGCTTGAGTTTCTTTTCAAAGAGAGGTTTTGAGGGAATAGAAGAAAGTTCAGAGGGAAGCAGGTTCCAATCTTTTCCAGCAGTGTTAGAGAAAAGGGAGTCTCCGGCCTTGTTGTTTGCTTTGACAGTATCTACAAGAAGTTTGTGTGTAGATCTTAGGGACTTTAGGTTATGGTATGGGTGAATAAGAGTAGATAGTATAGGTGTTTTGTCAGGTTGATAAAGAATTTGATGGGCTATGCATAGTTGATTAATTTTTAGTTGCTGCTGAAATTCAAGCCAGCCTAGTTGTTTTAAATTAGTACAGTGGTGGGTTCTGTAAGGGTTTCCTGTGGCAAATCTGGCTATGTTGTGGTAGGAGTTTTCTAATTTCAAAAGATTATTTTTTGATAAGTTGGTAAATATGGGAGAGGCATAGAGAAGGGGTGAGATAAGGTGGGAGTGGGCTATGGTTGTTCTAGATTATGGAGTGAGGAAAGGTTTGATTCTGTCAAGAGAGCCTATTTTTTGCTAATAGTTTTCAATGTGTTGTCTATATGGGCATCAAAATTAAGGTTGTTGTCAATGGTAATGCCTAGTAGTTTGGTAGTAGAATCTTGTGATATAGGTGTGCCATTTTTAGATGTTATAGTAAAGTCTATGTGGGGAGATTTGCTGGAAGGTGTGAAGAGGAGGAGTTTAGTTTTTTTTGGGGTTAAGTGGTAGACAGCGTTGGGAAAACCATTCTTCTACAGAGTTAAATATGTGTTGTGTGAGGGAGTGAAGATGTGATACAGATGTGGCTGAGCAGATTAGTGTAGAATCATCTGCGTATTGTATGCATGTAGCTTGGGGAGCAATTTGGTGGAGGTCATTGATAAATAAAGAAAATAGGAGGGGACCCAGTATGGACCCTTGAGGGACACCAATATTAACAGGTAGCTGGGAGGATAGAGTGGAGTTCCAGAGTACTGCTTGATGTCTGTTATTTAAGTAGGACTTAAACCAGTTAATAGATTGGGTTTCAATTGACAAAGATTGAAGAATGTGTATGAGTATTTGGTGGTTGACCATGTCAAAAGCTTTGGATAGATCTAAGAAAAGTGCAGAGGAAAGGGTGTT
>NC_056731.1:1510722366-1510782366 GCF_019279795.1 Protopterus annectens
TACATAGAAGGATAGGTTGGAAGTAACTGATAGTACATCTGACCGTGCATGCAGCAACATTAGATCTGCCCATTATTGCATACAAAAAATCCCCTGGCATGATGGATAGTGTATGTGATGCTACCAGATGCCTCACTGTAAAAAATGTCCCCTTCCCTCCTACTAATGATTTGGTTATAGCTAGAAGTGTGCAGTACTGGGGAACATCAAGGAAAAAAAAGCAGGGCATTGGGAGTGTTGTTATAGGAGCTAATATACATCAGGAGAACAGACAAAAAAGACCAAAACAAAAAGAATTATTAAAAAAAAATAGCATGTTATTGTATGTTGCCCACATCTTCACTAGAGATTCACAGTTATCTCAATTAATAGCCACTAAAATTTAGGGAACTCCATATGCTATCCTCAATCGGCTACACCTTGAGTCTCACAGAGCTCTATCCTGAATTCCATGTTAACTATTTTTACTAATGCTTTCAGGATCACAATCTCAACATTCCAACATTTTTCATGCTTTTGTCAGTGTCATCCAGACTTTAAATTCACCCCACCCTTGCCATAGCATCATACTTGAACATTCCATCAAGACAGTTTGCTCTTAGCTCTGTTCCTTTGGTTTAAGACTAACTGTCAAGAAAACTGAAACAACTGTGTTTTCTACAGTTAAAAGCATCTTTCAAGCCCTCTGACCTCAGAAATGGTGTGTTTATATTATCATTAAGGGGTAACTTACATTTTGTGCAACTCTTAGCTTCCCATCTCAGTCCACAAATTATGCTACACCTAAGGCAAGATGCACTATTACAAAGATGTAAGCTTTTGGCAGCATTACAATATGGCATCCTACTCATAACTTCAGAATCCTCAATCAACAGCAGTAAACATTTAACTCTACTAGATAAAGTCTGTACATTTATGCATATCTCATTTTACTCTAAGCATCATTGAAGTAGGGAGATGTTTAAAGACAGAGAAACTAGTGGTATATTTTTGATTCAGTAACATATGTGACTTTAAGTGAGAGCTAAGCTATATTTTCGCCTATTCTGAGTGGTAATGGATGTGAAAATATGCAGATTTTAATACATTTATATATAGCAAGACTGAATTCAATGTGTCCAGCATACAGCATTGATAGTGCTGCTATTGATCCAGTTTTAAATACTAACTAGATAACACTGCAAGGTAATACAGATTTAAACAAAACAGTACATGGAAAAAACACTTCTGGCTGTGGATAATGCTGGATTTACCCACAGTTGTCTTTGTTTGGCCACTCGGGCTTCGCCCTTGTGACCAAACCACACCAACCGTGGGTTTAACATAGCGAGACAGTGTGTAAAAAGCAATGGAGATCTTGCGTTCTCCGTTGCTGTAAAAAAAGAGTTATACTAATGGAAAAAGTCAAGGCGACCGGATCTTTTTTCCATTACTATAACTCTGATTTACAACGTACACGCTGGCCAATCACTGTGCACATTTTGGAATATTAATGGGGGGGGGGTCGTTGTATAATAAATAATTTAGAATGCTTGCAGTATACCAAAAGGATACCTTATAGACTAGCCTATAGAATGACACTTCTGATAAAAAAAATGTATGATTGTGTTTCTCTGTTACTGTCTCCATTTAATGACAGCAAAACTTTAATATCTCAAAATTTATTATGGAAAGTTTGAATCTTAGAAGGGAAGATTTTTTCAGATGTTTGTTCATATACTATTAGACATAATATTTAAGGAAAAAATAGGACTGATTCTAACAGTGGTACTAGATTAAAGAGTATCAAATATATAGGGGTAAATATAAATGTTCTATTATATGATAACATATACTAGGATTATAGGTAAATATAAAACCTGGGAATATAGCAATAGTACAAACAGAAATAGAAAGAGATCAGAATAAATAAATATGTATATAGTTAGAGAACATAAATATGTCTTCAAGGGTGGTAGTTTGGCATAGTGGTTAAGGTGTTCCCCTTATAATACAAGGTACAGGGTTTGATTCTCACGTGGGATAATTTGCTAGGCTTGGAATGGCTCTCAAACAGAGTTAGCCTGGTACTAATTTATGAACTTATGATCCAGTGAACAACTGCATACATAGTATAAAACAGAAAAAATATAAAATCATCTGGCCTATAAATTAATAGATATGAAAATAACAACTGACTTCTTCCTTATAGTAGACCAGGGAGATAATGTGAGGTACAGGGAAATATGATTGTAAAGTTATTCAGTTTGATCAACTTATAATAAAGATTCTGAACACCTGTTTAACTTTTCTTATTCATAACTCACTGATGGGCTTTTTTAAGATGATGCATACTAAAAATATGAGACACATTAATATGACCCATAAGCTTGAGCTAAGCTTTGTTAATCTAATGGAGAGTCTGAGATGTAGTTTGTTCATCTTTTTAAACAAACTTGGAATATGTTATTCCATGGTAGAATGTTTTATGGTTATATCATTAGGTAATTTTTTTATTTGTTTCAAAGGTTTTGTCTGTAGCTGAAGATTTCATATTGTTATGTATAAAGTATATAAGAAGTTCTGTACACCTGTGTTTTTTCTCTCTTATATAAATGTCTAATTTTAAATGCATATCTGTTAATATTAATAGACTGAATAATCCAGTAAAGGTGGGGGGGGGGGGTCTGTTCAAATAATTACAATTACATAAAGCTCAAACAGTATTTCTACAGGAAGCACATTTACTTAATAAAGATGTAAATAAACTTTCAATAAAGAATTATTTGGTTTTAGCAGGTTCCAGCTTTCGAGCTAAAAGAAGCGGCACGATCATTTTATGGAATAACTAACCAGTAATGCCTAAAGTAAAAGATATCTATATTGATAAAATGGTATATTAAAAATTGTTATAATTGAGTTGAACAGAACATTATATACATTGGTGAACTCTTATTGGATTCCAGGGGTTGGAACTAAAGATGCAAAAAATTACTTAGACACTATAGCCTATTAAATGAAAGGTGAAGTCATAATGGCTGGTGATTTTAATTGTATTTTATCAGACAAAGATTCCACTGCAGATAGAAAGCTGAGAATCACGTCTTCAGCCAAACACTTAATGAATTTTGTAACTCTAATGAATTTAAAGGATATATATGAGCTAAGGAAAACAAATTCACTTCAACTTAACCGTTATTAGTATAGATATGGAACAAATGGTGGAAATTGAAAAAGGGTAATTGTGAAGTGATGTTCAGGGAAGAGTTAAGACAGGCACTGGGTGGCAGTGAAGAGTTACCGAACAGCTGTGTAACTACAGCAGAGCTAGTAAGAGAGGTGGCTAGAAGGGTGCTTGGTGTGACATCTGGAAAGAGGAAGGAGGACAAGGAGACCTGGTGGTGGAATGAAGATGTACAGGAGGGTATACAGGGAAAGAGGTTGGCGAAGAAAAAGTGGGATTGTCAAAGAGATGAAGAAAGTAGACAAGAGTATAAGGAGATGAGGTGCATGGCAAAGAGAGAGGTGGCAAAGGCTAAGGATAAGGCGTATGAAGAGTTGTATAAAAGATTGGACACTAAGGAGGGAGAAAAGGACCTGTACCAATTGGCTAGACAGAGGGACCGAGCTAGTAAAGATGTGCAGCAGGTAAGGTTGATAAAGGATAATGAGGGAAACATAGACACAAGCGAGGAGAGTGTGTTGAGGAGATGGAAAGAGTACTTTGAGGGGTTGATGAATGAAGAGAATGAGAGGGAGAGAAGGTTGGATGATGTGCGGATAGTGAATCATGAAGTGCAGTGGATTAGCAAGGAGGAAGTAAGGATAGCTATGAAGAGGATGAAGAACGGAAAGGCTGTTGGTCCAGATGACATACCTGTGGAAGCATGGAGGTGTTTAGGTGAAATGGCAGTGGAGTTTTTAACTAGATTGTTTAATGAAATCTTGGAAAGTGAGAGGATGCCTGAGGAATGGAGAAAAAGTGTTTTGGTACCGATTTTTAAGAATAAAGGTGATGTGCAGAGCTGTAGTAACTACAGAGGGATTAAACTGATCAGTCACAGCATGAGGTTATGGGAAAGAGTAGTGGAAGCTAGGTTAAGAAGGGAGGTGATGATTAGTGATCAGCAGTATGGTTTCATGCCAGGAAAGATGCGATGTTTGCTCTGAGAGTGTTGATGGAGAAGTACAGAGAAGGTCAGAAGGAGGTGCATTGTGTCTTTGTGGATTTAGAGAAAGCATATGACAGGGTGCCTAGAGAGGAGTTGTGGTTTTGTATGAGGAAGTCGGGGATGTCAGAGAAGTATGTAAGAGTGGTACAAGATATGTACGAGGGTAGTGCGACAGCGGTGAGGTCTGCAGTGGGAGTGATAGATGCTTTTAAGGTGGAGGTGGGATTACATCAAGGATCAGCTCTGAGCACTTTCTTATTTGCAATGGTGATGGACAGGTTGACAGATGAGATCAGACAGGAGTCCCCGTGGACTATGATGTTTGCAGATGACATTGTGATCTGTATTGAGAGTAGGGAACAGGTGGAGGAGACCCTGGAGAGGTGGAGATATGCTCTAGAGAGAAGAGGAATGAAGGTCAGCAGGACTAAGACAGAATATATGTGTGTGAATGAGAGGAAGGATAGAGGAATGGTGAGGATGCAGGGAGTAGAGGTGGCGAAGGTGAATGAGTTTAAGTACTTGGGATCAACAGTTCAGAGTAATGGTGAGTGTGGAAGAGAGGTGACAGTACAGGCAGGATGGAATGGGTGGAGAAAAGTGTCAGGAGTAATTTTTGACAGATGAGTACCAGTAAGAGTGAAAGGGAAGGTCTACAAGAGGGTAGTGAGACCAGCTATGTTATATGGGTTGGAGACAGTGGCATTGACAAAAAGGCAGGAGTCAGAGCTTGATGTGGCAGAGTTGAAGAGTTGAAGATGTTAAGATTTGCACTGGGTGTGACGAGGATGGGCAGGATTAGGAATAAGTATATTAGAGGGTCAGCCCAGGTTGGAAGGTTTGGAGACAAAGCCAGAGAGGCAAGATTACATTGGTTTGGACATGTGCTGAGGAGGGATGCAGAGTATATTGGGAAAAAGATGCTAAGGATGAAACTGCCAGGTAACAGGAAAAGAGGAAGGCCTAAGATAGGGTTTATGGATGTAGTGAGAGAGGAAATGCAGATGGTTGGTGTGACAGAGCAAGATGCAGAGGACAGGAGGAAATGGAAACGGTTGATCTGCTGTGGCGACCCCTAACGGGAGCAGCCGAAAGAAGAACAAGAAGAATATAGATATGGAACACAAACAAATATTGATAACATTTTTGTCTCAAACAATCTGTTATCCCATACCAGTGAAGTTTCAATAGTTTTGTGCCCATTATCCAACCATAATGCTATATTCTTTAATATTGTTTTAAAAACTGACAATTTAATACATCACCGGAGATTACCAGCATACATTATTAAAATAAATCAAGGATTGGTTTGTTGAAGAAATAAACATGAATTATGAAGTAACTGACATTGTCCTGTGGGATTCACTAAAGGCTTGCTTAAATGGAAGAGTTACAAGCTGGCATATTAGTAAAACAAGAAAATGGGACAAAGAATTGAATACACTACAGACCAAAATAAACACACTAATGTTGAATCTATAACCAAATGACATTATTAGTCAGTCTGAACTTAAAAACTTTCAATAAACCTGGAAAAACATAAACTTCAGGCATATTCAGTAAACCCTTTAAGCTTCCATAAACTTTCTCTTATATCAAACAAAATGTATAAACTAAATTATATCAAATAAATTATAACACATATAATAAAAAAGAAAGTAGAATATATATTTAAGGTATTCTTGAGGGCTTAAAAATATTTTATGAAAATATAAATAATAACACAAATAACCTAGATAATGATGATATAGTTGAAACTTTTCTAGGGGAAAATATAAATAATAAATTAGCAAGTGAACAAATAGAAAAATTGACAGGCCATTCACTTTAACAGAAATAAAAGATCAAATAAAAAAGTTAAAAAATAATAAGGCACCAGGCTTAGATGTTCTTATACCAGAACTATGTAAAATACTATTGGATGATGCAGTTAAAATATTAGATCATGTCAATCAGAAAATAAAAACAACTGCTGAAGTTCCCCATCATGAAAATGTTCCCTTATATCACCTATTTAAAACAAGATAAGGATCCTACAAAGTATTCATCATGCAGAGCCATTTCATTTTTAAATGTGGACCACAGATGTTCATGTCTATTTTAGCTAACAGAATTAATCTACTTATACCTAAACTAATTAACAATGATCAAACTGGGTTTATTTTAAATAGTTAAGTGCAGGTTAATATAATAAGAATACATATGTTATAAGAGGTTCTATATCAGATTGTCAAATGCTGACAACTTCAAAGCTTCAAACTTCGAACTTGAAAGTTTGAAGTCGAAAAATGTCGAATGTCAAAAAAAAACACTCAAAACCCAAAACAAAAAAAAACACTCTATGCAGGGAGGCAAGCCCTCTTGCACCCCCACACCCCCTGCTACTTAAATGTACCAATTCCAAGATCGCACTACAATGCTGTAAAGGGAAATCATCCCTTCCCGCACTCTATGGTGATCTCCGTTATATGTTTCTACGTTTTTAAACTTTGAACTTTCAAGTTTGAAGTTTAGTGCTTCAAACTTGTCAGCATTTGACATCATGATATAGACCCTTAATAGACTAAACAAATAAAAATAAAAAATATCTTTTTATCCTTAGTCTCAATTTAGATAAGGCTTTTGACTTAATTGGTAGTACTTGTTTAAAATACTTAATATGTATAATTTCTTACCTGAGCTAATTGCATTAACTTCTAAGTTACACAAAAACTTTTTTTGCTTATGTTAAGTAGGTTCTTTTCTTTATAATTTCTTTAAATTATAAAAAAGCGCAAACAAGGCCATCCATTATCACCTTTACTTTTTGCATTGGCTATAGATCCCTTTGCTCATAGTATTAGATCCAATAAGAATGCTAATGATGTCAAAATAAAAAAAGATTTTGAACTAAAGATTCAGCTATTTCCTGATGATATTTTACTAACAATAGGAAATTCATTAGAACATATAATTAGTTCTATGAGTAAGTTTAAAGAAATCTCAAACTTAAGATTTCATCATAATAAAGCAAGCACATTATTAACTAATAAAAAAATAAAAATCAAACAAAAATATTGTAACTTCAGTTGGAATAGCAATCAAATGAAATACCTTGGTATAACTATTATGTCTAATAGTAAAGAAATTATCCAAACAAATCTAATATGTTGGTGATACAATTTTAAGTTTAGTCAACAAATAGATCAAATTCTTCTTTAGTGTTTGTCTTACAATCTTTAGTACTATCTCCACCCAAAAATAAAACTGAAGAAGAAGATAAATAATATTATATTTAAATGTGTTGGCATCCTAATAAACCAACAGTTTCCTTTGATTGGCACAGAAAAGATGGGGGTAATGGTGGAATAGGATTCCCTGATATTCAATTGTATGCTTCTTCAACAACTGTAAAAGTTACAGTGTTGTGGATAAATTCACCATTTGTTTCAGAATGGAAACAAATACATCAAGAAATATTATTAGTAAATAATAAATGTATCGCAACCAGTCATAAAAAAACAGTACCTAATAGTTTTATCTAGTTATTAAAATATGTTTGCGTAAATGGTAATACACCCACTCCTCAAATTCCCTATTTAAATAAAATAATTTCCTATTTCCAAAAGTTCAGATATTCTAAACATTGTATTAAAGATGCAATATTTCTATATTTCCAATTGCATTTACAAATGGCTGCTTAGAAACTCATAACTTCAACAAAATGCTACTTTTGAAACAACAATGTAATTTAACTTATTGGCATCAATTCTTAAATAGTACTGATATATACTGTTGAAAATTTAAGGTCCAAAAACAGTCAAGATTCTGAGAATTGGTTAATTTTACAAATATTTAGAGACTTTGTAAACACATAAGTAAGTAAGACAGTTAACCTAGATAAGAAATTGTTCCCAAAATTATTGGAATTCTTAATAAATATCTCTATGAAAAAGAAATCATTTTTGTCATAAATTTATAAAATTTTTAAGTTAAATTTCACATATTTAGACAATTCCTATTTGAGCAACTCATCAAACATTAATAATGAAGACTTGTCTAAAGGATATAAGAAATTAATATTAAAAATCTACAGATAAAAACCATATCATCAATATACTGGAAAATTATCACTTGGTAATTTTTACACACATCTTTTATCACTCCCAACAAAATTACAATTATGTATAAATCAAATAGAATCAAATGCTAAAGATGTGATTCTGAAACAATAGCTGGTTGGACACATATGTCATATGAATGTGAAGTCATTTCCCCTTTTTGGAAAGAAATTAATAACTTTATTCAAGCTCTTTGGTCAGATAGATGTAATATTTCTAAATCTTTAGTTTTATTTAATGCTCCAATTCCTGAGATAATTCCAAAAACCCTAGTGCCTCTTATTTGGTCTATTCTTGCTATAGCCAGAAAGGTAATTACTAAAAACTAGAAAAGTAAAGTTACCCTCTCTATTGCTGCATTTATTAGTATGGTGAAAATTGTTTGCAATACCAAAGTCTAATATTACAAATTCATATAAATCTTGGCGTAAACTTAAAAACTTGCTTGAAAAATATTAACTGTTTCTGATGTACTGACCAGCTGTGGACCTATGTAAATAGTTATTTGTTTGTTTTATAATTGATTTTATTGTTTTAATACCAAATAAAAAACAAATAAAAAAGAAAAGAAAATTGAAATACCTGGCCCCATGACAGAGATGGATAAAAAATTAACTGCACCCGAAACTACCCATGTTCAAATAGCAAAATGGATAATGGAGGGACTAGTAGGTAAAGATGGAAGTGAGTGGTTGACACTGGTTGACACATCCTGAGGATAGGGAGGCAGCTTCACTGACCAACACCTGCAGGAATAAAGGTATGGTGTGAAAACATGAGGAGCCTAGTATGACTGCACAGCAAGTTTATGAAGACTGCATGTATGCACCTCCTAAGGCAGTAATAATGGAGCTTACAGTGTTTCCACAGATATGAAGATATGGGGTCCCGGACAGTTTGCCGAATGGCCGTTTCTCCGAAATGAAACGGCCAGGCATACTTGCGCGAAAGTGCTTTTTGCCGAAAAAGCACTTTCACACAAGTATGCTAACAGGTAAGGGAAATCATGGGGGAATGGCTGTTGCTGAGATCGTAGTACAGTGGGGATAACAGAATATTCCCCTTTCCCCATTGTAGTGAGATTTCGGAGTGAGAATATAAAAGTAGGGGGGTGTGGGTTGCAGAGCCCCTCACATGGGCTTGCCCCCCCTGCATAAACATGAGTTTTGTGCTTGTATGTGTTTGTTTTTTTTTAATATTTCTTGGGGACTTTAGCAAAAGTGCTTTTTCGACAAAAAACACTTTCGTTAAAGTGGATTCTGAGATTTGGTTTCGGACAAATGAACTTCCATTCAATCATCATTGTCCCAAAGACATGACAGTCCTCATGGTCTGCAGACTGGCCATTCCATAATATCTGGCAGCCACCTCCACCCATGGAGGAATGGATGGGTCAACTGGGTGCAGGAAAGGGAGCCATTGAAATGATCCTGCAGACAAAAGAAGAAAAAGAAAAGGACATTTAGCAGATAGACAGAATACAATGCGATGTAACCATCTAGTAGTCTGCTAATGGCTAACAGAAATGCAGACTCACGCTGTGATAAGCTATGGAGATCCTTAAAAGATTGAATTAATTTTTTGAAGTTTTTTGCTCTGCCATATTCAAAGATGCAAGAAGATAATTTGGCATTTTCATATATACCTATGTGGAGCATGACTGAGTGTAAATTGCATCATATTTTAGAATTCCTCATATTAAAAACTTCATGAAGAGTATCAGTATGATAGTAAAAGCTACTATCAAGGCTAGTAAAACAACTCATGAACTTAAATTAGGTTCTGAAGTCCTTTATTTACATTAGTAAAATAAGAAGCAACACTCAGAAGTGTTCTGAACCTATCCCAAATGGCATCAACCACCTAGACCCAATAGACATAGCAAATACACAAGCAGACAAATTTAGTGCAAATGTTATTCCTGAACCAACCATCTTAATTCCACAAATTCCAAAATCTGTTACACCTGTTCATATCACAAAAGAACACATACTGAAGGTGCTCTTCAACCCCAAAAGTAGTATTGATAATTTGCCTGGATGCCTAATAAGCAACACCAATTATGCCCCTGTGGAAACCAACCCCCTTAATTTGTTTAACTTGAGGATAGCTACAGGATTTGCCCCGAAGTATGGCAAATTGCAATGATGATACCCCTACACAAGGGCAGCCCTACCATGGGATATACCTCATTAGCCTGACTAGTCTGATTTTCAAAACCACTGAACGTATCATATCTGACCTCATAAACTGTGATATCAAAAACCTTATCAGGTTAGACCCACGTCAATTTGGCTTTGTCAAAGGGAGATCCTGCCTTCTCAGTTTAGTTATCAGAGGGTCACATAAGCTATAAAAGATAGTCATTCTGCTCACACAGTTTATTAAGATCTGGCTAAAACATTCAACACTATATCCCATGATGGCATTATTAATAAGCTGAATGCCTTAAAAATACATCCATAGATGATCAGATTGATAGCCAAATGGCTGAAAGATATGCCCAACATAGTTTTGTAGTGGAAGCCTCCCCAGTAGATAAGAAGGTAACTAGTAGTGTGCCTCAGAGCAAAAAAGTGTAGTATTGTCATATTAGGTAAACAGCTTTTTCCAGCAATGTGCAGTATATCCTTCTATTTAGCAGTGATAATATCTAAAACATATCATCCCGGTCAAAAGAAGTTATCCTCCTTCTGCATGTGATCTTAATTAGACCAATTATTGAGTACAACATCCTCATTTGGTCTTAACTTTTCTATTCATACTATGCAAATCAAAAGATTCCAAAGGTTCCTAACCAAGAAAATTGTTGGACTGAAGTCCCTCAGCCACAAAAAAAGCCTTAAATTGGTGTCCATTTGCTCCATTTTTTATATGCTGTTATGGGATGATCAATGGCATGCATTCCCCAATCATTAGCAGTCCTTTACTCCTTAATCTCTAGTAACATTGTAAGTTGCATAACTATACAAGAAGTAAGAGCTTCAATCTCTGCAAGCACATAAATAAAAATGGTCTTATGATCCTAGAAAGAATTACACACTTTGTAAATTCACTAGAGCTATATATTTTCAAGTTAGCTGTCCAGGAACTACTTTGGTGCAAAAATGTTCTTACATGAAGAGTTCATCAGTGTCCTCGGTAATGGCATGCATGAACAGCAGGGCAGAGGAGGTATAGGAATAATAACCCCTCACTACACACACACTCACTGACTCACACACACACACACACACACACACACACACACACACACACACACACACACACACACACACACACACACACACACACACACACACACACACACACACACACACACACACACACACACTGACCACAAAGTTAACTAAAATGAACAGCAGCTCAGGCAATATGGTGTTGACTGCCCTCACCCACACACACACACACACACACACACACACACACACACACACACACACACACATACACACACACACTGAAAAACACCATTAAATTATACTGTAGAACACATATTTGGCTGAATGTTAAACCTTTCCTAGTCTTGTGTGGATGCTTATAAGTAAAAGGGTCTGAAATGCATTTCCCTTTTGGGTGTATACATTCCCATACATACCCTACAAAAGCTTCCACATGGATATGGCTAGCCAAAGCCAAACACATAGTCTAGCCTAAATGTTGTATGCTATACACTTATCTGTTCAGTAGGTGGCACCACTGAAGTAGCAAACTAGACCATCTCCCTTCCCCCAGGATGAGTAAGCTGGCATTGGCCATTTAGTACTACCCTCCTTTTTCAGCTCCTTCAGCATCCAAGTCATTAGTCAACTGTGAACCATCTGGTTCAAAGTTTGAGTTTTACCTCTGTGGTAGCTTAGTTTGATGCGAAAGATCCCATGGTACTTATTAAAACAAGTGTGGAAAAATTTCCCAGGAGTTCTGTCCAAACTATCCCTAATCAATATGAATACCATTCTGTTTCGGTCCCGAGAATGAGCCCTACCTAGCAGGACAATCCCAGTCAATAAAAAATAAACACATAAAACAAACAAACCAATGATACTACAAACTGTGTGTGTGAGCATCCTGCAATGGACTGATATCCCATCTTGGATCGGCTCCTTGTCATTTTCCTTCCTGAACAACATATTGCAGGTAAAGGGAGAATAATGATTTCTTCATTATGTATACATGTGTTTTCTTTCTTGTGATACTTAAAGCATTTGGTAAAATGCAGCATTAAAATATATTTCTTTTATATATGTAAAAATGTGAATTTATTAAAGTACACAGTGAAATTTTACAGTATTTTACTGTGTACTCATTTGATTGTACAAGTACAGTTGCACCTGTAAATATATACAGAAATCAATATATGAACATCGGCTCACAGACCAATAAGACCATAAAGTTGCATTATATGTCACTGAAGCCAACTATAATGGGTGAAAGAAATGAGCATCATACCATGGCAAAATGGACATTCCATTACAGCAGAAGAAAGAGAAAAAAAATAATAGTAAATGCACAAATCAAGGCTGATGTACAACAATAATAAATTCACTAATTTATCATGAGTTAGAATGTAGAGATGTATATGTACACTTTACACAAGACCTTTGTAATTGCTATGTGGATTAGTCTGTTGCTGAGCAAAGATTTACACACACACTCACACACACACACACACACACACACACAAACACTGAATAGTAAAGGAAGAAAATTAAACATAGCAAAAGAAATAATATGGGTATTATATATTAACTGCAGCAATCTGATTGTCTAATTCCACAGACAGCTAAAGTTCTTTTATCAGATGTTCCAATAAAAAAGAAAAACAACAGTAGTTAGCTGTATGAATAATGATATCATTAAAAATGGTGTTCTGCAGCAAAACAAAATGAATTAAAATTGTAGTAATGTTCCTTTGGCACTTATTTACAAGACACTTTGTCCTTTTTTAATTATTTGTACACTTTCATTAAAGTAATTTTTATATCCTTTCAGGATGATAAGGCAGTGTTTAAACTACTAATATCTCTAGATGCCAGCATGATTCTGAGATGTGTGAGCTTTCAGGGTTAACGTACAGTGCTAAGGATACTTACAGCTTTGTGGTGAACTAAGGTGAAACATTGTGTTTAGGTGGCAACTGAGCACCAATGACAGGCCCAGTAAACTGTGCTGTGAAATGAACTGGTCAGAAGTTTGTTTAGAGAACTGGAAACCTCAAACTGCAGGATGACGGTTTCTGTGAACTTATAATCATAACAGGAAGGAAACTTGTGAGAAGTACAAATTTCACACGGTCCAAAGCTGGAATACAGTCTCCAATAAAAAGGTTCAGATATTTTGTTTAAACTAGTTCCAGATCACAGCTGAGTTATTAAGGGACTGGTCAAGGGTGTGTGTGTGTGTGTGTGTGTGTGTGTGTGTGTGTGTGTGTGTGTGTGTGTGTGTGTGTGTGTGTGTGTGTGTGTGAGACAGGTGCAAGTTATCATCCCCAGCCACTTGTGGAAGGGAAGTAGTTTCACCTAGTGAAATCTATTTATGTTATACATGTACTTCTGCAACCTTAAATAAGTTGATCTCGAGTTGAGCTGCAAATGATTTTTTGTCATTTGTGATGCCCATGGTAGACACAAAAAATCATTTGTCCTTTAAGTATCCTAGAAGTGATGAGAGAGAGAGAGAAAGACAGCGAGAGAGAAATGTCAGATTTCCCTGTGAGGCTTTGAAGCCAAAGTAATTAACGTCTGTGCCTGATCCTTCCACATGTTTGAGGCTGATAACAGTGTAATTGACTGTAATAGTCCCTACACTAAGGACAGCAACCAGAAGATAGATGTGACTGAAATCAAATTTAGTTGTAATTTATTGACATCTCCAACTTTGCATAGTCCATGGTGTTGAGCTGAAAATTGAATTTTACTGTATTCCTGAAGATGGTATGCTCATTTGAGTTCTGAAACAATGGAGCGGGATTGTATAAATACTCCATGTGTGAGTGCATTTTATTTTTTACTAATAGATCCCTGTCACACATCTGCTGAAAGACAGAGAAATATAGTGTATTATCATTAGACTAAGTAGAAGGCAGCCCTGGCTGTTATTCAACACAATGGACCTAATTCGGACTTTGCTGTAACAATTTCTGATTCAGAGATAACCGTATCACTGTGCAAGATGTGCAACAACTTGTTAGGCTATCTCTGTGGCAATGCTTATGAGGCATTTCGGGGGAGCTGTCTATGCTGTGTCATGTACTATTCACTGGAAATGCTTATCTTAACCCATCACAGTAGACATAATTGTTTGGGAGTTTAGTGGACAGATAGTGTTGAAAGTATATACATGTGTATATGTGTGTGGCTGCATGTATGAGTGAGTATATGTCTGCAAATCACAAAAGGCGGGTTACTTATGAGGTGGAGATGGGTAGGTTTGTGTGTGTGTTTGTGTGTGTGCCTGTGAGTGTGATGGATGTGTGTGTGCGAATGTGTATGCTTGTGCGGCTAGCATACCTCCGTTTTCCCCTGGACTAACGAGCAAATCTTGTAATTTTGCAAAGGGGACACTTGACACCAAAGATAACTCATTTTACATTGTGTCTTAAGTGCACGTAAGAAATTAAAAGAAAGGTTTTGTAGCATGAAATATGTAAGGATACCCAAGACCAGATTACAATTTACCTTAAAGGCACTTTAGAAATTAATAAAAAAAAAAAGTTTTGCAGCACAAAAGTCATTGGGAAGGGGTCACTAGAGAAGAAAGATACCTTACACACACACTCACACACACACACACGCACGCACACACACACACACACACACATATTTATATATATATATATATATATATATATATATATATATATATCTATATAGATATATATATATATATATATATATATATATATATATATATATATATATATATATATATATATATATATATATATATATATATGGGTCCCCTTCACATGGTCGACTTTTCATAAAGTCGACTTTCATATGGCTGAGACCATATGATCGTCTTTTGAAATGCCGACCATGGGGAACCACTATCTCAGCACAGTGCGGAATGGGAAAATTTCCCACTTCCACACTGTAGTGCGATCTCGAAGTTGGTATATTTAAGTTATGGGGACTGTGGGAGGCAGAGCCCCCCATGGGGGGGTGCAGGGGGGCTTTGCCCCCCGCTAACAGTTTAAGGTAAGTGTTTGTTGTATGTTTATGTTTACTTTACATAGTCGGCATTCTGAAAGTCGATCATATCTTCTCGGCCATATGAAAGTCGACTTTCTGAAATATCGACCATGTAAAGTAGACCCATATATATATATATATATATATATATATATATATATATATAATCCCCGGGATTCATGAACCTTGCGCCAGGTGCCAGCATAGCGTCGGCGTTATAATGCCAAATATGGCTGCTGAGCGATTCAGGTATGAATGAATTCCACGTGCACTACCGGCGTGCGCCGGACCGTCTCCGCCCCCGGCGTAGGTATGCAAAACACACTGTGTGCGGTATTGCACCATGCAAATGAAGGCAAATAGCGATCCACGAAGTGGCGCAGGCGTAGCGTAAGGGCACGGCAATGTAAACCAAAAAAAACGGTTTACATTTACCCAAACATGACCGAGGAGTAACGGAAGGATGTCAAAGTCAGGTATCATACAGGTGCAATATGCCAATGTGGAAAGGCACCGAGAATGTCCAAAGAAAATATGCACAAAATGTAAAAATGACATAAATGGCACGTACGTAGAAAGAACAGCAGACCCCCCGGATATGTGCACAGAAGTTGCAAAGCAATGAAATAATATGACAATGTCCTAAAAGAGCAGTATAACACACATCAGCTGCACAGCCACCACACACCATAGTATGTATGTAAAGCTTCAACCCCAGCGCAATGGTTGTCAAGGAGTGGTGGCGGTGTTCGGCGCCGTAACCATGTATTAGTAGTCAATTCCATGCAAATGAGGCAGATAATAGTGAATCGCAAAAACGGCGCCGGTGTAAGGATGGAGCAAACGGCGCAGTGGTACTACACCGAGGAGTGGCCTACACGAGATACATGTCAACCACAGAGGGGTGTGCCACCGTAGGAGGAAGGATATTGGAGGTCAGCAAATCTGGGCTGTACAATGCACATCACAGCATCAGGACTGGCGAGTGAGGAAATAGATGCGCTGAGAGTACATAATGCGCGCACAGATGCATGTGCACGAGGATGACTACGTTCCGCAAACCAGTCATGTGACGGCCTCCCCGTCAACAACCACGGATATAGGAAGGTAATGCGGAGAATACGAGGAAATGCGGAAGCAGTGTAAACGGAGCCGTAATGAGCAATCAACACCAATCAATCCAGGAAGGGCAAACGGCGGCAGCTGGTAACTCTGCATGCAGACCCCTGCATAACGGGAAAGGGGAGGCATATGAATGCAAAGATAGTAGGGGATGTAGTAGAAATGCAAAGAGCAAAGAACCGAAATAGCACAGCCAAGTACAGAGGTAGCATAACTGCGGCTGCAGATAAAATGCATCATATGCCATGTGCCTGCAGGATGCAGTAATGTAAGATGCAAAGCCAAGGCAATGCAGGCAACTGTAATGTAACACTAAAGGCAATACCGTTGCAGTAGCAACCGTAAAACAACGGAAATAATCCATGGATACGGCTGCACAGACACACCCAATGACATCACCGGGTATACAGCACAACAGTATTAAGTGTGAATGCACACAACACACAGCGCGATTTCCCAAACACCGCACCGTAGGGTGTAAACAGACGGGGAACTTTTAATATGTATATGCTGGGTGCCGCCGTGGCCGTGATGCATAGGTATGTGGCACAGACAGACGGAGTTGCGGAGGATGGTGCCGACAACTACCGTAGGCCTCACAGGAGAAGGAGAGTGTTCAGACCAAGGGTGACCTACCAGGGGCTGCGAGACCTGGAGATAGTAGAGCGCTACAGGGTGGACAGGGACACGTTACAGCAAATAGTGGAGCTGTGCCGGCCGCGCCTGAGAACAAGAGACAACAGAGGGGAGCCCATCCCAGTGGACACAAAGGTATGTGTGAGCTTGCGAATACTGGCTACAGGTACCTTTCAAAGGCCAACCGGGGACATAATGGGCATCTCACAGGCATCAGCATCCAGGGTACTACACCAGTTCCTGGATGCCATGTTACCACATGCCCATGAGCACATATATTTCCCCAGATCTCAGGAGGAGTTGGCAAGCAATATGCGCCGCTTCCACCGTGTGGCACAATACCCGGAGGTACTGGGTGCGATAGACTGTACGCACATAGAAATTAAGTCACCACAGGGGAGCAGGGTAGACGCTACATAAACTGCAAGGGATACCCCTCCATCAATTGCCAGGTCGTGTGCAATGCGCAGGGCATTATCATGGATGTGTGTGCTGGCAGCCCTGGAAGCTACCACGACTCCCATATCTGGCATGCCTCACAGCTGTATCAGGTATTCGCCAGGGGGGACATCACACAAGGTCACCTTGTGGGGGATGCTGGCTACGCACTGGAGCCGTGGTTGATGACACCCATCAGAAATGCACACACACACATGCAAGAACGCCATAATGAGGCACACGCACAAACAAGAATAATCATAGAGCGTGTGTTTGGGATGTTGAAATCACGGTTCCGGTGCTTGGATACATCCGGTGGAGCCTTGCAGTACTCTCCAGGCACAAGTGCCCACATATTCATAGTATGTTGTATGCTACACAATATGATTCTGCGGAAACAGCTGCTGCAGGGACATAATGCTGGAGGCCCACCAAGCCCGCCACAACTGCCAGGGCAAGCACAGGCACAGGGCGTTCAGCGCCATGGACACACTGAGCCAGCCCCAGTAGGTAGACAGAGGCGTACCCAATATGCCTACGCCCTGGCAAAGAGGGAACGCATAGCACATACTTTGACAGTGTAGGCCCCATGGACTGACACCTCCTGACCTGCACACACAGTAAAATGGATGCCACACAAACATGTCCGCCCGTAATGTGTACCGTATGTGCGGACGTATGTGTGACTCCAACAAAGGCACCGCCCAAACACTGCACACCCAATAGCCAGCAGAGCATGGAACGCCAACACCTCACCGCATGCCAGTTCTACAGCACACGGCGTAGCCGTATGCTGCCACTATCGCCACAAGTCGACCACATATGTACTCATGTGCATACACAGATACGGAAATAGATATCAGTACACATGTAGAAATATATGTACGCATACACAGATATAAAGTACAACAGGGTAATATGGAACCCAGGGATGCAAGTTCACAGATAAGTAAGACGCGAAATCTCCACATAGTAAACATAGTGACCGACAACCCGATCATCCGGGAGGGTGGGCAGAGCAGGTAACGCCAGCCATGGAAATGTCAACCTGCATCAATACATATCCGCATGTCGGGATGATCACCAGTCCACGGTACAGTAACGGGATATGTGCGTGTCATATCCATAGGATATGAGTGCGGAGATACACGCCACCGCCGGCGATGCGGCCAACGTAGGTATTGTGTTCAACCGTCGGTGCGAAAGCGGCAAGCATACCAGTGAAGTGTATGACATTATGAGAGCATACCTCATTTGGGGTGTAAAACAGTTCATGTTCCTCGCAGTTCCTCAAAGTTCCACATTGAAAATGTCTGCCAAACATCCATTGTTAGGAATGTATATAAATGACATCCTGGTAAATAGAATTTAATCATAGTAATTCATTAAAGGTTCTTCACTGTAAGTAAATCAGCATATTATAATCATCCTATGACCTACCTAGCTGAAGTTGTCACTATGCCATTACTATGTGTTCCACATTATGCCCATTTGTTTCACATTACTAATGTGTGTGTCCCTCAGTTTGGAAATAGAAGGTTGAGAGCCATGGCGGCAATATGTGTATGCGTGAGGTGAGGTTGTCGTGTGTTCCGCTGTGTGTGTGTAATGTGTGTGCCACTGTGAAATGTGTATGTAGATGACATGTCACAGGCGGAGTGTAATAACATGCGGAGGCATACAGTACAGGAACCATAGGCGTATGTACAGCAGTACCCACAAAGTAGTACTGACATCTCCTCAGTGGCTATGCGTGGCGGCGTAAAAGCGATGCAAAGCGGAAATGTCCCAGAATGTACCACAGGGACATAGCCAACAGGAGATGCAAAGGGCGCATGTACAAACCATGACCGTATGTATGGCGGCCATAAGGTAGACTCAACACGATCCGTCGGCAGCGTTACACAGCATCAGGCATGTACGGCGAAAATCGAATGTGCTATCCGGCACCGATCGTGAACACTTACGGTCCGTAAATACCGCTGTGTGTTCCACGACCGTTAAGTAAGCAAGCGGCACACGAATAGGAGGCTACCGGTAGCATACAGGCCGTCCCAAGTATAGGACCACAATCACCGTAACTATCAGTGACAAAATGCCAATGGATAGTAGGCACGGACGAACATCCACAGATATATAACCGATGTGAAGGAGGAATACGTGCAGGAAGCACACATGCAGGCGATACCGACACCACACGACATCAACAAAACAAACATTCCCGGAACAACAGACAGGTAACCTGCAGCTCCCCAAGCAGGGATGGAGCACACACACAAGCATATCTTGTATGTATAAATGCAAGACTCACACCCCGTACCCGTCACCCACATCCGCAGATATACCCCATCGCACATATCAAAGGGATAACAGCTAAAACCGTAGCAAAAACATACAGGCAGTCAATGACAGCGGCATACCCACAACAAGCCACGTGGGAAACAGTAGCAGCAGCTGATGCATCCGTGCATCCGTTGTGTACAGGAATATAACAGCTATGTTACACATCTGAATGCACAACGCCATCGACAGACGCCGCCAGGACACGGAGACCCACATGTCGAACAGAATTCCATACCCAACACACACAATCCACGGCTAACACCACAGCAAAATGTACCTGACACCACACATAGCGGATGCAGTCACACAAACATGATACAATATATACCATCCTCACGAAGGTATTGCAAATAACCAACGGCCACACGAGGAATGAACCATGGCCTAGTGCCGATGCGTAACGTACGAAAGGAGGGATCACGGTGATATGCGCATAAGTACACACCGAGGAATAGCTATTGGCGTGATTAACCCACATGCCTCAGGTGACGACGAATATAAGGAAGACTCCCTGGATATTCAAACCGTATGTTCATACCGAACAAATACTGAATACAAAAGAAGGAGTAGCAAGCAAGTACTGACGAATACAGAACCAAAGGCCGGAAAGGTATGTCGAACCCACGACATGTACTGTTGTGTAACGCATGATACGTATGACGAATCTGTACAGTATGTGAATGGTGTGTGTAGGTAAAGATACCTGTCCATCAGGCAGAGAGTGGTGAAAGTTGGTTATGTAATGCTAAGCCACGCAGCATACCAACGACTGTGGACAACGTGTGCGCAGCAGTGGGACAACATGTACACACCCGGGATAACCCCAGGTTAGGCCTGCAACCTTTTCAAATGGCCAAAGTGGGACATTTTCGGGACACACATCAGATGTTACAGGTGGACACATACCCATGGTCAGTACAAAGGGTAGAACTGTACTCTTTTGCCTAAATAAAAGCGTAGTCTTGTAGCAGTTTAGTTGCTTATTGTGTGTCTTGTAACATTTAGGAATTTACATACATAAATAACTATGTTATGCAACTCATACATAAAAATGGGACATAATTATGTCCTACAATCTCAGGACATTTGCCATTTGTAATATGTTTTGTCAGGACACAACTGCCCAAAGAGGGACTGTCCCTTGCAAAGTGGCACAGGTGGTAACCCTACCCCAGGTCTGCCATAGGGGTTTCAAACACAGAACAATGCCACCACCCACGCTGATGCTGGCAGTGGATATCCAACAATGAAGTGCCACAGCAGGGGATAGGACATGTATGTATAGTGTCACAGCACACATGTGCATGGGCATATACCGTCGATGTCATACGGAATGTGCGCACGATGTGCACGTATCCCACGCAGTAGGGGTGACTATGTCAATTATGTGTAATGCAAAGCTGTCATGATGGATATGTTCAGAAATCATAGACAGTATCACAGGCATAGCATGCATGATGGAGGGATGGCCTAATGTTATGTACATAAACAAGATATGTATGGCCTGCACATATGGGACAATGTAGTAGCAGAATAGTTACCCGAAATGGAGGGAACAGCAAGTAACCATGTCCAAACATTCCGTAGCAGGTGCAATGTGTGTCACAATGATGTCCAGCAGGGCCGTGTGTAAACACGTGTGCAATGTACACAGTAGTGACACCCCCCCCCATGGTAGTGTCCACTGAACGGCGGAAGTGGATGTCAACTGTTATGTCTATACAGAACGTCCGCTGTGGTGATACCATGGGTCTGTGTCACCCTACCAGCAAGGGAGCTATCACATGACTAGTGACACAGTGTGCCCCTGTGGGATGTGCACAGGACCTATGTCCCACAGCACGGTGTGTGTCCAGTCTGTGGATGTCACACAGATGCCCGGGCCGAGCAATGTGGCATGTGTGCACACATGCAGGACTGCTCCTCCCACCCTGCCCACTGCAAACGCCATGTAGGAGTACTACATGCATCAGTACTGCGGAGAACATGGCCCATGGCAGAGTAGATTACACCCTGTGTTAGTGGCATGCAGGTGAGTACAGATGTGTTACATGACTGTCATTTGCATATGTAAACTGTCTGAGCGGGTAGAGATCACAGCATGACTATACTGAGACATGTAACGTTGTATCCATTGTGTAAGGTACACCACACATGTGTTATTGTAACACTGCCCGCGTGTACATGTGTGTATGGCACAGGTACAAGGGCACCCAAGGTATCAGCTAGACATACGGTCCAGAAATGCGTGGTCCTGCACATGTGTACCCACGCCATGGTGAAATATGGCAACCACAGCACCATGTGGGGCATGTGTGTGTACATCAACCATGTACAACGTGATATGCCTGTATAGGGACAGTATCCATGTGATACACACCGCATGACTGACAGTATGCAAAGGTGATGTGTATGCACTATGTGTGATGTAACTGATGCAATGATATCTACATGATATATCTGCCACACTGACACTTGTATGGGTGTTAGCAATATGAGTAGGATGAGCTAGAATGCTGCCAGGTATGTAGATGTGGTATATGTAGGCATGGACAATACTGTGTGACAGCAGGTAGTGTACGTATGCATATACTGAGCATGAGGGGCCACATGTCTGAGGACTGTGCAATGTCACATGTCCGTGACTTGTTGTAGTTAGCATGATATGCCTGCACCACTGTGTGACCTGTACAGGAGGCACATGGCGTAACATCCCGAGACATAGGGTACGATGTGATGCTGGATGTGTACATTGGCAATAGCATAAAGTGGAATGGTGCTGAAGGGCAAAGAGCGGATCATGTCTGATGTGATACCCTCTGTACCACCCCAACCACCCATGCAATAGTATGACAGGTGGCCAGCATGGGATGTGGTGTGCTGTGGCGCACATAAGCCCAACAAGGGTGCCAGTAAAGGCATGCAGGTAGTCAATGAGTGTGTGAAGCATGTATGTCAAGATGTGGCCCAGTGCCATACTGAATGGCCCAGTCATGGGTGTAGAAATGCAGCCCCATACGTGCAATGCAGTACCACCCATGTGTAGTGTGATAGATGTGGTAGTGTGGTGGTCAGGGTACACAACATACATGAATGGGCTAGCAGTCACTGCAGTGGGCTGCTGCAGAGACATGTAACAGCCAGGTTGGCGGGATACAACAACTATGGCGATTTGAGGTGACATTGGGACTGTGTTCCCGGACATAACATGTGCATGGCAGTACTATGTATGTGTCCACAGGGTTAATACAATGTCCAGCCAAGGATTGGAACCCTGTAGTGAGTGAGAGTGTGTAGTGTTGGTAGGTACCCCATTGGCAGGCATGATGCCAGCAACATCTGTGTTGGCAATGCCTGCATGACTGTGGTATGCCGCATTGAATGTGGATGTAGTCAAACAGCAGAGACATACCACCACACTGCATGAGGGCCCACACTGCAATGTCTGGCAGTCATGTGTAGGTAGCTAGCTGTGGAGTATGTCATGCACCATGAGGACACACCATGACTGTCAAGTGACACACCACACACAGGTGAACATAACTACCGTGCAACAGCCTGCACATGTGCCCATACAGCACGTGTGCATGGAACAGGAATACCACTGTGGCGTCTGTGAAAATGCCAGTACCACCATGTCTCTGTGTAGAATAGCATGGTCCCTACCAGTGTGTAAATGTAGCAGAAGTGCACTGTGATCAGTGTTGGTATAGGCACATAGACTGTCCATCGTACGGGGTGCCATGCCATCAACTACCTCTGTCAGTGGATGTCAGTAATAACGGCTGTAGAGTGTATGTACCATGCATGCTGCTATGGTTGTGTGTTTAGGGTGTGGCTAGCAGGGATGAGAAGCATGGATGTTCAGCAAACAGAGGGGGGATGTGTGTAGGCCTAGCACACAGACACATGGAGGTTTGGTGCATGCCGAGGGTAGTGTAGGTATGGTATGTGTCGTGTAATGTGTCACCCAGCTATGCGTACTGCATGGCCAAGCATGTGTGGGTACATGGGAGTCCATACTAGGGAAGGGCGTGTTGCTGTCAATACATAGCAGTAGCAACTGTCCTAGGTGCAATGTACAGTATGCCAACACGACCGGCATGTAACCTGTGGTGTACAGTGTATTCACTGTCGCGTGTCACAATGTGCGTAGCGGTCACGAACATGGGTATCTGAACATGGATTACCTATGATGCAATGTGTCTTGGGAATATACAGTATGTGTGTAAATCACTGCGTGGTGTGGGAACCACCCACCCGTGTGTGTTGCAGTCCAGGTATGTGCCTGGGAGGTATGATCTGTGTACAATCTGGACTGGCAGGTGTGCCGTGTAGGGCATGGAGGCAGGTCCCAGGCACTGCAGATAAATGACATGTGTGCTGTACTGTGTGTGCAGTGCTTGTGTACAGCACAGTGGAGGGTGTAAGCATTGTCACACATCACTGCATGCTGTGCCTACCTGTGACAGCCCTGCCGGAGACAGACATGTGACACCACTGCACAGGCAGCATAGCATGTGAAGATGTACATTGAATGCGTTTTCATCGACACATGTAGAGCGAACAGGCAAAACAGCGAAGTGGTTGTTCAGCAAATTCGTTCCCTGGGAAAGAAGTCACTTGACCGCCTTGTTGTTTTGCCATGTTCCAAAGTGTAGTGTGGTCCCTTGTCCAGTAAAACTCCCAAGCATGATTGTGCAACAGTTACTGACCTTAGGGTTAGGGTGCTGGTTAAGGTAAGTTCATATGTATGAAAGTGTTTACTGTTTTATATTTTGTGTTAGATGTATGGTTGAGTTACATGTGTATGTGTTTTCAGTTGTTTAGTTTTGTTTTGGGGGGGTTAGAATTAGGGCTAAGGTAAGTGTGCATGTGTTTGGAGCTGTTTATGTAAATGTGCGAGAGTTACTGACCTTAGGGTTAGGGTGCAGGTTAAGGTAAGTGCATATGGTTTAAAATGTTTACTGTTTTTTTTTTTTTTTCGTTAAATGTATGGTTGGGTTATGTGCATATGGGTATTTAGTTGTTTACTGTTTTTTGGGGGGGTATAATTAGGATTGGTTATGTGTGTATGTGTTTGGAAGTGTGTAATGTTTTTTTTGCTTTTTTTTTGCGGGGGTTGGAACAGCGATTTCTTTCCCTAGGAAAGAAATCGCTGTTCTGTGGATTTGAAATTTTCAGCTTTCACTGAAAATGTGTAGATGTAACATCATTCACTGTTTTAGGCATTCAATGTTGCAATATAGACCCATTATTCCCACTTAAGGTAATGAGGACATCAGCAGCAAACAGCTGTATTTTCGAAGATATATCTGGATTTATGTTAAAACCATCAATGTCTTTTTCCTTTCTCATGACATTGGCCCACGGTTCCATTATTAAAGTAAAATGCAAGAGAGAAAGAGGACAACCCTGTTTGGTTCCTTTTAAAATTGGATTATTCTGTGAAATATATGCACCTATTTTTATATAGGCTTGAGTTCCTCTATATAGATATGAGATTAGATTTATGAAATTATCAGGTAAATTTAAGCTTTTAAGTAAAATAAGCAAATAATCACAATTTAAAGAGACAAAAGCAGAGTTTATGTCTAAGGTTATTAAAGTTATTTTTTTTTTGTCTATTTGAGTAATCTATTAATGTTAATGCTCTCTTTATATTATCAAATGTATTTCTATTAGTAATAAAGCCTGTTTAATCTTCATCAATCAAGTTAGGGAGAATTTGTTTCAATCTATCAGCATAAATGTTCATAAACATTTTATAATCAACATTCAATAGAGAAATGGGTCTATAGGAGGAGCATTTGGTAGGATCTTTATTGGGTTTTAGTATTGGTAAAATCAAAGTGTATTTCCATGATGGGGGACATAGATTCTGTTTGGGCTGTTAAAAAGACATTCTGTATTAAAGTAAGATGACTTTTGGGCATCATTTTATATATTTCTGATATGATTCCATCATTTCCTGGTGCTTTATTTAACTTATGTTTGTTGATTTGTGTTTGGATATCAGTAAATGATATGTTTGTCGATTAAGTCTGCTTGTTGTTTATTAAGATATTTGTTAGTGTATTTACTTATAAATTCTTATCTTATATTTTGATTCCATAACAACCAAGTTATGATTGATTTTATGAAAGTAATCTCTGAATTCTCCTAAAATATCATATATATATCATAAACCTTTCTCTTTTTTTTTGTAAAGAAGAGTTCATTAATATGATTGAGTTTGCTAAGTCATTTGGTTTTGTTTTTAAGTTTATTTAAGTATCTAGGACTTGATGAGAAGGCTAGGAATTTAAATTTCTCCAAACTAATCATAGTCTTATGGTTTAGTAATGTCTTTCGTCTTTTCCCAGTTAGGGGTCACAACAGCGGAACTCCAGTCCGTTAATGATTGGCAGTGGATTTTTATGGTGCCAAGTTGCCAGCCCAATGCCCAAGCTTCAAAGAAGGCACACCTATTCACGCACACACCTACCTGCATGTCTTTATACATCACTCGACCATGGGGAGGACATGCAGACTCCACACAGAAGGCACTCCAGCTGAGACTCAAATGGGAGACCTCTTGCTGTGAGCGACAATGCTAACCGCTGCACCACCATGGCCAATCATAGTCTTATGGTTTAATATTTCTAAATATGCATTGTTTACTTTAATTTCCTCCTTTGTGTCTTTATTTACATTGTTGTCATTATTTTTGAGTTTAAGTTTATCTACTTTAGTCTGTAACTCCTGTAAGCCTTTGTCCCAATATTTACTTTTATTGCTATACCATTTGGTCATTTTCCCATATAAATATGCTTTTAGTATGTCCCAAATGTATATAACTGATGTGTCTAAAGTAGTATTTAAAATCAATAAAATTATGTGTCTCAGTGTTTACAAATTCAATTAACTATTTTAATTTAGAAATATGGGCTGGAATTCTTCTAATCTGTACATTATATGTTGAGCTAATTGTTAATTCAAAAGTTATGGAGTTATGATCAGATAATGGACAGGAAATAATCTTAGATTTAAATAGGTTATTAATCAACTAATTAGAAATTAAGAGTCTGTCTATTTTGGAATAGGATCCATGTCTGTTAGAAAATAAAGTGTAATGTAGTGATTTTGAATCAGCTTGATTATTAATATCTTTCAGATGAAATGAATTCATAAAGTCTTTTAAATATTTAGCCTGGGATCTTATTTTCCTCCTACCAAGAATGCTTGTTTCATTTTCATTTAGAATACAATTAAAATCACCAAGCTATTATGATATTTCCTTTAGAAAAAAGTACTATTTGATTTAGGTGTTGTTTAACTGTGTTAATTCCTATTCCTGGTATCCAGTAAATATTAACAAAGGTAAATATTTTCCTATTCATTTCTAATATGACTAAACAAAATATTCCTTTATCATCCTGATAAGTCTTTATTATTTTGAGGATGAGTAGTGTTTTGTTCCATAAAATGGCTACTCCTATTTTTTTTTTGTGAATGTTCAGAGCTAGATAATATTGTAAACATATTAGTATTCAGTTTTGATACATCTTCTTTCAGAATATGTGTTTCCTGTAGGAAAATTAGATGAGGTTTGTATAATTTTAAGTATTTAATTAAACTCCATCTTTTGCAAGGATTGTTTAAACTAATGATGTTAATTGAAATACCTTTCAAAAGAACCATTTTGATTCTGTAGTTAAGTTAAAGTATTGATGATTAATATAGGACCTGTTAGTTTTCCCTTTCTTTTTCTGTATTCCCTTCTATTATTTGTTAAACTAAACTTGTCATCCTTGTATATGGTTGTTATATGAATCTTTAAAGTTGGAACCTTATGTGCAATAAACTTAGAAGATGTCTTGAAAAAATGTTTATTACTAAGATAGATTCATTTCATAACCTTAAAAAAAACACACCCTTCTTGGGGTTATAAACTCCTAATTTGAGTAGCATTAACCACTCATATTAGCCACCCTTTCCATAACAGAGCCTACCACATTTTTATAGTTAATCTTTAATTTACTTTCATTATTCTTTTTTGATCTATCTTGTTTCATAATGTTTAATAGTATAAGGCTCATCAGCCTATATTCAGATTTTTAAGTACTAGATTAAAATGTTTGAAGATAAAATGTAAAATAATTGAAAATATATTTTGGGTATGTTATGATAGATTTTGCACCTTTTACTCAATCAGGTGTGTTATAATAGACAAGCAAGTAGTTAATTATTTTATATCAAATTATCAGAAATATTCTTATGATAATATTCATATCTTTAGTTAAATATTCAGTTTTAATTATGTGATTATGCTTATCAAAAATAAATACAAAAACATATGAAATTAATAATACAAATCTAAGCTTCTGACAATATTCTATCAAGAGAATGTATTCATTTAATTGATCAAATGGATATGTATTAATTATTCTGAACTCATGTTAACTTATTGTTATAGTTAAAGATGATCTTCTGTTGTTTTAGTTAGATGAGTTCAAGATATCTATCTTATAATGATTGAATAAAATGTAATTAGCATACAACTCATCCTTTAAATATAAAAGTAGCATATAACATCAGTTTATTTAAATATGTTTGTACATTCCAATATTCCAGAACACAACCTGCTTCAAAAGCAAAGAAAAACTGTCTGCATTTAATATTAATAGTATTAGAGCTCCTTGTCATAAAATATATTACTATGCTAAATAAATCACTCTTTGTAGTGAAAATGATCATAAAGTAAAATAATCAATATTAGTGATCTTCATCAGTTGTTACTATTTGTCAAATATTCACAAATTGACACTAGATATACTGAGATTGTATCAGCATACAAGCTAAAATATTCATTATACTGGTGAATCATATGCAATAAAGCTGCCTCCTTTTAGAATGTTGTATGTTAAGTCTTTAAAGGCAAATGTACTATTAAAGATTAATACTATCCTATTTAAATTCAACTATCTTGGTATTAATCTTGTAGAACAAGTCATAACATATGCAAATCCACATAGATACTGTATTTTAAATGTTGTCATATAGAACATATAAAGCTGCAACAAATATAACTTTTTTCCTTTTCCCTTTCTTCTCTCACCATTCTTTCCTCTCACTTTACTTAATATAGCTGTCATTTAAACATGATCTTTAATTAGAAAAAGAGGAAGAAAGTAAAAAAAAAACAAGGCTTTTATATATAATGCTGTACTGAAAAGGTGCACATTAAATGACAGTTTTAATAGCTTCTGCCCATTTGTCAAATTATATGGTATGTGTCAGCACTGTTCTCTTGTAATAGGATAGCAAAATTGCTTTTCAATAAATTAATAAGTCTTTTTTTAGAGTTCTGACTTACTTTGGTACTTTTCCATTCTTGTTCACTCTGCGATTCACCATATTGCTTTTCCTATGCGTTGCAACATGGGTTCACAGTTCATTTAATTGAACCACATACAACTCATATGCTGAAGAAGTGGACCAAAGAAGTAAGCAGCGCGAGACCTTGTTTCTCGCGACCAAAAAAAAAAATAGAAAAGGACCCTCAAACCACTCCAGCAGGAAAATCATTAGGTGATTTCCTTTTTTTTATTTTTTCTTAACAGTTAAGGGTCTTGAGCTAAACTACATCATGTACAAGAGCAGATCCACCCCAATTGCAGCTTGCTGATACAAATGAACCCATACAACATTGATGTCAATAAACAAATACCCAAAAGACACCATGCCACTATAAGTACATATTTTACTTAAACAATAAAAGGAGACAGTAATATCTGAATAACATTACTAACCTTTTAGTTAGTTCTTACCTCAAGGCATACGAGTATCAGAGTTTGGTGTCATATTTCCCTCAAGTCCAGTATGACAGTATGTCCACATTAAGTATTATTTATGCTGAGAAAGTATATATATTACGAGTCCTGTAGATAATCAACAGATCACAAAGTTAATTAGAAAGCATAAAAAAGTATGAACAATTGAAGAGAAAGAAAGAATAACATGTTGGAGTCATTGATTTTTTAGTCTCTTTTGCATTTCTGATGTTTTCCCAGAGGTGTCACTTGCCAGTCTCTTCAATGAGGAACTAGCCCACTCCATTTCTTCTATTTTATCTGATATTTTATGCTTTTTGATAAATACCAAGGCAGAATCCAGATCCTCAAAATTTTTAGGTCCATCTTGTAAGAAGATCTTCAATTTGGAGGGAAATAAAATATGTGTTTTGAGATGAGCTTTTTGACCTCTTTAATTAAAGGTAAAAATTGCTTTCCTTTGGCAATAACCATTGCGGAGTAGTCATTAACAAAATGTACACCAACATCATTAACTTGTATAGGTGCTTTTGCCCAAGCTGTCTTTAGTATCATCTCTTTATCATAAGATGACAAAAATCTTACAATTACTGATTTTGATATATTTTTGTTAATATTAGAGGAAGACAAAGACCTATGGGCTCTTTCTATGCCAAAAGATAAGGTTTCATGTAAGTCAAGTATTTTAGGTAACTGTCATGTTAAAAAGCTTACCATGTTGTTGCCTTCGATGTTTTCTGGCAGACCAAAAATTCTAATATTGTTTTTTCATGACCTATTTTCTAGGTCATCAACTTTGGTTTGTAGGAGTGTGTTTTGTTTTAGTAGAAATTCTATATTATTGTCTCCTTCTTGTATTCTGCTGTCCATGTCATTTAAGGCTTCCTCAATTCCTGTTATTTGTGTTTTTGTTGTAAATCTTCATGAAGTAAGTTCATTTGTTTTGAGCATTTTTCTTTGAAATTATCCAGCTTTAGATCCATTTTATCTATTTTAGTTGTTAGGTCTTGTATGTTTGTCAGTAAAGTTTGTAGTGCTTTTTGAGGATAGTTTCCTGGTTGTTGGCTTTTGAGAAGCGCATTCTGAAGTTCTGTGATGAGTAAAATAATCTAAAGAATTTTTTGACAGGAAAAATTGACTGAAGTAAAAACATTTTTATAGTATCCTAGGAGATATTCCCCAGAAATAGAGTATATAAAAAAAATTCCATAGGATAAGTTAGATATTGTAAATTCCTGTCTTAGAAAATTATCTTGGCAGAGCTGAAGAAAACTGCTGCTATCCAGAGCTCATCTTGGCCATGCCTCCTTGGATTCTTTTTCTGATGACACTCCAGCTAGATCAAATTTGATTGAAGTCTGATTTTCTTTGAAATGTAGGCCAACATCTTATTTTAATGTATATATGATGTTTCCCAGATTCAAGCACTTCATCTAACACTCTGGAAATGCTTGAAAGCCAAGCCAGCTCCTATTGACTATAGAACATTCTGGTCAGATTGCTACCAGACTGTTTCCAGTTACAGTTACTGTGCCCTTCCTGCTTCAATTTGTTTTTGTTGCCAGCATAGTATTAAATTCTAATTCTGTTAATGTCAGGTTTTGCCAAGAAAATGCTGTTTTGCTGTTAACACTCTTTTGTCTGACACAGATAACAAGATAAGCTTTTGTTTATGTAGCTGCACATTAGAAGATCAGCATTACAAAAACCTATGAAGTGTCCCATCCATTAAGAAATACATTCTGGCAAGTTATCTTGTGAGAAAACTGAGAATGATGATACTAGTTTATTATTGCACTGGTTTATGGGATTTTCTAGGGCTTCCTATGGGAAAGTCTTCTGCAGAAAACAGGCAGTGCTACACGCTATGGTCCTATAAGCATATGGCCAGATTTGTACAGTCATGGAAAGAGGACAGTGTGTTACATTTCACAGCAGAACTGCTTAAAGGCAAGTGGCTCATGCACTGAGGAACTGATCAGCAGTTGGTATGTATCACAGTCATCTTTAATAATTCCGTGCACATCTGCACATATACTTGCTCACAAACACAAAGAGACGCACACAAATATATTCACACACAAAAACTTGCATTATTGCAGTCTCAGAATCTGTTTCACTGGAGAATATGCAACTAGAAACTAGTGAGTGCTATTTCCTCACATCTGCCAATACATTTCTATTGGAATTTCAGAGATGCCACTCCATAGTTAATGAAAGTTCAAGAGCATTTTTGGAAGTTTTCTGTTAGAGACATATTAGCAATTATTGATTTAGTTTTATTTCTCAGGTTAGTCTTAGTATTCTTGTGGCCTGTTTTCAGGGGAGGACAGAAGTATGCATGATGGTTATCTCAGTGGCTAACATATTTACTGCACAAAACCAGATTTAAGGATTTAATCATGTCTTAGTTAATTTCCCTCTATGGAGTTTTTAGGTTCTTGTCTATCTGTCTGGGCTTTTCAGTCTCATTCTACATTCCAAAAATGATGCTGATTGAATGTTACTCTAAATTATCCATATATATTATTTACCCTAGCCTTTGTGGCCCATGGCATGACTGAAAAGCGTCAGATGGGCTAGTTTACTTACATGACTAGGGCAGTACATCACAATGTAACCAGTGATCTTAGGACTTTTTGCTAAGAAGGTAACAGGTATAGTGCAGTGGTCACTAAGGGGGTTAGTAATGACAGAATAGTCTTTGCGATGCATTTGAAAGAACCCAGTCAAGAATTTTGTTGACTGAGTTGTGATGGCAGTAGTAGAAGCCAGCTGTGCCCTTGTAGACTTGCTAAGTGTGTCCTTTTGAGATAACCTAGTATGCTGTTCCCAAAAGAGGTTAAATCTCCTAGCAGCATGTGAGTTTCACCTCTTGATCTTCTGAGCAGTCTTGTTAAATGCACTAGAAGCAGCTTCTGTATATTTGTGTGATGGATTGTAAATGACAGTTGACCACCAATTAAGCATGAGCATAAAATCTATCCGGGAGTTTGCCTATGTGTCATTTGAGCAGCAGGTCACTTGTTCACTATGATACCTGAATAAAAATGACAGCAATCGTCCACCTGCCTTTGCTGCTGACATTCAACTCTGAAAAGCTTTGTACACAGAATCAAAGGATAGTAGAAGAACATCTTTATGTTTTAGCCATGACTCAGATATGGCTAAGACGGCAGGATATTTTAGCAATAATTCAGATATGGCTAACATATAAGGATTGTGTCATTGTATCTTGAATTCTGATTGTGTGAACTTGTTTCTAATATACCAACATTCAAACAAATTATTGATAATCTCTTTGGCTTTAGTATGTCTCATTTCAGCCAGAACTGGGCTAGATGTCACATACAAGCACTGTAAGAAATGTGCATGATAATAGACATTTTGCCAATTCAGCGATCTCATGCATGACCTCACCTGCACAGCATTCTGAGGTATGGGTGCCTCCCATCTGTTTCACTACCTCTGGTATTCTCACATCACCGTTATTTTCCTTTCACATGTTCATATCTATCCTTATTAGCTTCCTTACCTATCGAAAAAAATGTAATAATTCTGACAACACTGTCGGACAGATGCAACAGCTTTTCAGTGACAACCTTTCAACTGTCATATTCTGATGACCCTTGTAAGGTGTTAATGAAATGCTGCTGAGGTCTGTTCTCTGTCGAACATGCTTGACCACATTTAGTCATTAGGAACCAGCTTGTCCTCGGTATACAACTTTATTAGTACCCTGACTTCTTCAATGGTATGTGTAGAACCAGTATATTGTAGCCCATAATGAAAAAGGCAGATGCCGCTACCTGAGTAAACAGTTCAATCTGCAGTGTCAACCCTTCTATTTCTGTTATCATCCATGTGGTTCTAAAGTCTTTTTAGACCCACTGTGCATTTCCAAATACTTTTCTGAGTTTGTATACAAATACACACAGATTCTTCATCATATCACCTATCTCTACCTCAGGCTTGTTTTTTTGTACTAACCACTTCATGTAACTTTGATATCTTATGTTTTCTTTCCCATATCTTTTGCATACTCTCCCATTTATTTTCTGCTTACTACCTTGGTATATGCATATTTGGTCAGTACAGCCTATCCTGTGGAATTTTCTACAGTTTTTTCTTATCTAGCAGTCCCTAGCATTATGTGACATTCTGTCATAATGAAAACATCATGAAACGTAGTTATGCTTCCCAGCATCCCTTGTTACATACACTCATCACCACATGCTTCTGTGCCTCAGTAATATCTTTCATGGCTATTTGTGTGGGAAGTGCTTTTATCTAATCCTAGGTCTTCTGTACACTGTATCTTTTCTCATATATTAATCTTTCCTTTAGTGTTCTAGCCAATCCCAACTACAAGCATGCAGCTGGATCAGATGCACTAATTTGTCCATACGCTAATATGTCGCATTTGTCTTTGCCCCTTTCACCTGAGTCATGGCTGAAAAATGTATGTGGGCCAACCCACTTACCAAGTTAACAAATTATAAAATAAACAAAGGAAACAAAAATAAGCCTGTGATATTCTTTCTCCCAGACTGCACAACTGCGTCATTTATGAAATCTATATGCCTCTACAATCAATCTGAATGACTTTGTTCTTCATTTCTCCGATTACAACAAATTCTGCAATCCACCCTATATTTTGGCACTTAATATGCAGAATTTACACTCTATGAGTTGTTTCTTATCCCATCGCCACTCGTCATCAACAAATCTTTTTGAATTCCCTGTTTAGTAAATCATTTGCATGCGCCAAGCCCTTTATAACAGCCAGACCAGTATGACTGCTCAGCAGTTAATCTTTTATAAATTTTCCCTGTACATGAATTTCACTCTATATTTAGATAATTTTACACTGGCAATACTTCATATATTCTAGTCATTGTATTAATCATCATGTGGTGATATGTGTGTGTTTGTGTGTGTGTGTGTATATATGTATATATTTTATATATCTATATATGTATATATATATATATATATATATATATATATATATTATATACATATATTATATACATATATATATATACATATATTATATACATATATATATATATACATATATTATATACATATATATATACATATATTATATACATATACATATCTATATATATATATATATATATATATATATACATATGTAGATCTATATCTATAGGTAGATATAGATATATGTATGGCTTCCCTACCTCATTACTGATTCTCAACCCCAGCAGGACTCCAGTCACTGACTTCAACTGTCTGATAACCGTTTTCTGAAGTAAATCTCTGCCAGTGCTGTCTCTATATGTACACTGGCAACAATGCAACAGTGACATTGTTTTGGGAGATTTCTCCTTTTTTTTGCAAGTATGTGTGTGTGTTTACTGCACTAGTATTTCCTTATACAGTGATCACTACTGTTTTTGAGCATTTTTAAAGCATTTATTTAACATTGTAACAAAATAAGCATTCCTTTTTTTCTGTTGGCTTTTCTAATTCAGTTTGCCTCCAAATTGTCTTGCAGAAGGGTAACTTAGCCTGGGACTTAGTTGTTTGGCAATTGCTTGTTGTTTATTCTGCACTTTACAGCTGCTTTTGCAGTGCTTTTACATTAAGACATTCCTGGATCATCCATCTTTTGGAGGAAGGTGTTTACCTGTTCTCTCTAAATTGGGAATCACTCCAAGAGGCTCAAAGTGTGGTTGTTTATTGGCTAGAAGGTATAGAGTTGGTTTCCAAGCCTTTTATCTCTGCTGTAAATCAGGCAGGCTTGCACTGAACTGTCCAAGAGCAGCATAAGGTATCAGTGCCATGATAGTGCAAATGCTTAGACAGAAAGTTTCCCAATGTAGTTAGGATTAGGTCCAAAATCTGCTAAACAGTGTGGCTTTGTGCAGAACTAAGCTTAAAGAAGTTAGCTGGCACATGGAATAACACTACCATGTCTAGCATTACATAACATCTTGCCCTTAAACACAGAAATTCGTTTGCATTTCAAATAGCACAATCATATCCTAGAACAATATAACATCTTGCCCTTAACCCTAGAAACTACCATAGGAGATCCATTTTAAAACCCAATCACTAATCCTAAGCAGCCCACCTTAATACAGGACTAGACAACATGGATATGCTTTTTCCAAATGTCTCCATGGAACTCTTGGAGATTTAGGCATCCTAAGGCAATATAGCAATTGTCTCATGTTCACAGACAACCAGCTAATCATTAAAGAAAGTAACACTGCATGTGAGAGATGTAAGTACACAACTTCCTTGGGGGGAAAATCATGCATACAAATGAGGTTGTCAAGAATGCCCACACTACATCCCTCACTCACACCACTCACCACACACACACAGATTGCCTTATGCTGAAGCACTGGAAAGAAATCTTCCCAAATATCAAAGACCTCCAAATCCACCTAACAGCCTCAGCACTCACTAAAGCACCCACAAAAACCAACACCAACCATCTCACATAACACTCCATCTAATGATCCCCTAAAAGCAAAACCCATAAGGCAAGCATGTACTTTGCCTTATACTCCTGTTATTGGGAATTCCATTTCCATTATATGACACACAAATGCCCCCCTTACTATGTTAGACCAGGAGAACATAATGGTTAGTTGGCAACCTGCAGCCAGGATTCACAGTATCACACACTCACTCAAGTCACTGCACCCCAGGTACCAATATGACTCTATCACAGTCCTTGTTGGTGTAAATGACCTGAGGCATACCTCACTGGACTTTATGAAAAGAGACATATTGGATCTATTAGAATATCTGTCACAAATGGGAACAAACCTTGCATTGAGCAGCATTCTACCTTCACCACTGATGATGCCACAGTATGAACATAAAATGACTGATTTTTAATAATTGGCTTAGTTTCTGGTGCCAACCCAGGGGGATGCAATATATGACAGAACAGGAGGACATGGTCAGCAGATCACATTGCTTTGCCAGGGATGGGCTGCACCTGTTCCCCCTAGGCTTTCAGATATTGGCTAAAATGTTATCCACTCCCTCAGAGCCTATTTAAACAATTCCAAAAAGACAAAACTACTAACATGGTGAAGAAGTCTAATGGCAGCCTCAGGATGTTGCTGTTCAATGCCAGAAGCAACTGAGATTTGATTTAAAGCCATAGAAAGTACTCTGTCAATGCAAGCCTGCATAGACCAACAACAGCACAGTCTGGGGCCAAAGGTGGAGGTGTCGTGATCTACATTAGTAAGAAACATACATCTAGCTTGGTTAAACAAGATTATGCTATGGAGCTCATCCACCTACAAGTCAGCTTAGATAGGGTCCCTCACCATATCATGGCTAGTTACAGGTCGCTATCTATGCCCCTAGAGTTTCACGCCTCTTACCTAATCCTACCAGAGGAGCTCACCATCCAACCAAACACCCTCTTCATGGGTAGCTTTAACTACTCCTCCATAGACTGGGAAACTTACACTGCCTCAAACTCTCAGGCACAACACTTCCTGGACTTTATTAACACAGCACTCATACACACACACACACACACACACACACACACACACACACACACACACACACACACACACAATATCACATCCTCACTAATGAGGTCAGATCACAAAGCTATCACTTTTGCAGTAAAAATCAACCCGGAAAACACAGCTAAACTGGTAACAGTAACTTCTCTAATGCAAACTATATCCTATTAAGTGACATTTTGTCAAAATTCAGTGATCCCCCAACCCTGAGACCACAGCTACCTGTACAGAATTATCCACAGAATTATGGCAGAGAGAGAGTGTGAAACAATTCTTTAAGGATTCGTGGAACAATCAAAAAAGTGGTCTCTAATATTTATGATGTAGGATGATAGTATTAACTATTGGTGTTAAAGATCTGTTTTCAGTTATCCCACACAAACAGTGGATAGAATGGTTTTATGACTATAACTATTTTATTACTGTTTATGTGAATATAGTGCTTTAGACAGTGCAGTTGTTAATGTGGTACAAGACTCAGAGAACATTTTGTCAAATAATTTCATATACTTTGAAGGGAACAAATTTCAACAAAAAACAGGGGTAGCAATGGGCGCAGCATGTACCCCAGCCTTTGCCAGTATTGTTATGGATATATTGGAAAATTCTATATATATATTTAAATCTTGGTATTGGAATGCATGGAAATTATAAAGATGCTTTTTGGATAATATGTGTTTATTATGGGTCGATACTAAAGAGAGATTTAATGAGTTTTTAAGTCCATTAACAGCAAGACTGAGTTCCTCAGATTTACTATGGAATATTCAAGCATTAAAATCTGTTATTTAAATGTAGAAATTAAGAAAGATGAAGGGAACAAACCATTTATATCAAACATCTAAAGGAAACCCTCTTATTCTAAGCTGTCATGCAAAGTTTCATAAAATAGCACTGGTGAAGGGGTAGCTAGTAAGACTATCACAGATGGTTTCACAGTATGATGCATTTATAAAGGAAAGTGAGAAGTTACAAGAGGAGATGCCCAGAAGGAATTCTAATAAGTACCTTTGAAGAAGTGTATGAGAAAAGCAAGGAAGGAAGGGATATATGCACCTTTATTGGGGAACTGGTATGTCTATAGGAGTTGATCAAAAAACAAAGAAGATAGGTGAATTAGATGAGTTTATTTCTGTTTGGGTACACATCTGATGTCTGATTGAGATCATGTAAAAGAAATTCTGTCTGGAGTAATGTATTCAACTTGCTTCCCTTTCTCTCTAGCTCTCTTACTCTCACACACGCAAACACAAAGAAACACACACACGTGCACACACACAAGATCAGTTATCATTTTCTTTAATCATGTGATTCTAAGGAGGATTTAATTCTATGCTCAGCCTTCCTCCTCCCCAACACCTAAAATAAATATTTCTTGCTAGCAATGCAACTAATGATTAGTTGAGATCAAGCTGTTCAGTCTACTGCAAGCAATAGTATTTACTTCCCCCATCCTGCATAACAGTCATTGCTGCTGTAGAAAGTATATGTTATTAGAACTGACCACAAGTTTATTTATTGCTTTGCCGGTATTCTTTTCTATATTATTTTTGAGTCTGCAAAGAAATCCTTCAATAATAAATGCAAAGCTTCAAAAGTTTTATTATGGGTCTGTAGGATTTAAAAGGTGGAGCTGAATTAGTAGAGGTGAGGATAGACACTAGGCTAGTAAGCTGGGGGATTCAAGGTAGAGGAGGCATGATGCAGGTATAAATGTGGTACAGATTATCAGATAAGGTAGAATGCAAATCTACAGTTGTGGATTTTTGAAACAAAGGAGGAATGACGATACATCATTATGGTGCATAATATGGCTGAGGTCATTAAGAAGTTGTTGGGTGGTGACTGATATCTGGTTTGGCTGGAGTAGGCATGGCTTATTTCTATTCTCTCCTGAAGGGTGACATTCATAGGGTTTAGGTGACAGAATTGGGGGAAAGGAATGGCTGGGACTTGGTTGTGGAGAGAATCTCTTGAAGCATTAGGATATCCAACAGAATATAAAGTTTAGGTACTTACATGAGACCTTTCCTCCAAGAAAAGGGACTGTCTAGCCTACTATACTATATTGAGTAGACAAGAGTCCAATGTGCAGGAATAATAATTATTGGAAAGAAAACTGAGTAATAACAAAGCAAATAAAGACAATAGACCTTGTACATGATTTACATATGAATGTGCTCCATCAGTTGTATAGGACTCCTATACAACTAAAAGATGAAAGGTTGTGCAAAGAGAACGTCTGTTAGAAATGTGGCAGTCCCAATAGAAATGTGGCAGTCCCAAAGTGGATAACTTGTGTATATGAAAGTAAAATGTCAAGTACCGAAATTGGTGAAGTGAACCGTTTATTGCAATTCGAACAACTTGCAATTCAAACAACTTTTAAAGGGTAACCCCATTCCAGGAACATGCCTATAAGATTGTAAATTTCTGTATGGAAGACTTTGTCACTGCTGACAAGTCTCGACAGCCGTACCATCTGTCCTTTAACCACAATTCGTTTTTGAAAGTGTGGATGGTTACTATTAAAATGTAACAGAGTATTTGAATATGAAGCCTTCCTGTATATTGTACTTTGTAAAATCTCAGCCTTGTTTGATAAGCTAATGTCTAGATAGTTGATATGATTTTTGTCCCATGTGCTGGTAAACTTCAGGAAATCAGAAGTTCCATTGAGATACTCCACAAATTGACCAGCTTCCTGCTCGTACCCCATCCACAAAATAAGTATATCATCTAGGAATCTACTATAGGACAAAATTCTTTCATTATATTTTGTTTTTAAAATAAATTCATTTTCCCAGTCATTTATTTTACTTCGGTACTTGACTTTTTACTTTCAAATCGTTTGATGTCTGGTGACTGCAGGTTTCATTTTTTAACTTGTGTATATCGTGATCCTTTCAGGAGGTAAAGAAACTGTGGATGGTGATAAATTCTCATAATATACTTGTGGGAGACCAGAAGGAAATTAGAAAAGTATCTATTTATAGGCAAGGAATTCAAGGAGGAATGTTTTAGGTTCTTACTCTGATATGCAATTTGCCCTCAGGCTAAATAGGGTACTGGATATTGTTTTGATAACTTAAAGGAATGGTAGCATTAGTACATTTTTAAGAATGTGTGATTTGTCAAGATATATGTATATAGACACACACACACACACACACACACACACATATATATATATATATATATATATATATATATATATATATATATATATATAGGGTCTATATTACCAGATCGAACGTTTAGGTTTTGAAATACCTGAACATTGTAACTGACAATATCGAAATCCAAAAACAGCGAACATCCACTTTCACGCAGGGGAAAGAATTCCCTTGGACATTATATGGAGTTTGCCCTTTTGTCCAACGTAGAGTGATCTCAGAGTTGGTATATTTGGTTAGGGGGAGGTTGTGTGGGGTGAAGCCCCCCACTTCATTTGGGTTTACAAGTTTTTTTTTTTTTTTACGGCCAAGGGAATTCTTTCCATGCGTGAAAGCGGCGTTCGCGTTTTTTGGATTTCGATATTACTAGTTCGATGTTTAAGTATTTGAAAACCTAAACGTTCGATCTGGTAATATATATATATATACACACACACACACACACACACACTCATATATATATATATATATATATATATATATATATATATATATATATATATATGGTTCCCCTTCACAAAGTCGAACATTCAGAAACTCGAAATGCATATGACCGAAGCCATATGCTTGAGTTTCTGACGCTCGACTTTGTGAAAGGGAGCTAAAAAAAAATGTCACAAAACAAAGTGTTTCTGCAGGGGGGCACCACCTGCACCCCCCACACCCCCCACTACTTATTTATTCCAACTCCGAGATCACACTACAGTGCTGAAAGGAAATCTCCCGTTCTGCACTGTATGCCGTTCCCCATTCACAGAGTCGAGCTTCCACAATTTTGAGCATATGGTCTCAACCAGGTCTATATTACGAACGTAAAAAAACATAAGAGCGAATATGAAGATGTCGACCCGTATTGAGCGAAGTATGGAAATCCCGAACATACAAATTTGTGAATTCCGAAATGTCGATTTGTTTTGGTTGGCCTGTCTGCGATATAGCTCCGTAAGGTAAGTGCGCGATAGATAGGACTTCAGTGCTAGAATTTGGGTTAAGGTAAGTATATAGATAGGTAATGTATGTAAGGTTTAGTGTAGTGTTAAAAGTAGGGTTATTTTAAGTCTATGTATGTGTATTGTTTATTTTGTTTGGGTGTATGTCTGTAGGGGAAGTGTGTAGTAGTTACGGACCTTAGGGTTAGGGAGGGGTTAAGGATAGTGCATAGATAGTTGTGTATGTGGGGTTTAGTGTAGTTTTGGAAGTAGGGTTTTGTTAAATGTATGTATGTGGATTATTTATTTTGTTTGGGTGTATGTGTGTAGGGGACGTGTGTGGTAGTTATGGACTTAGGGTTAGGGAGGTGTTAAGGATAGTGCATAGTTAGTTGTGTATGTGGGGTTTAGTGTAGCGTTAGAGGTAGGGTTTTGGTGCTTTACATTAGGTTAGAAGTAGGGTTTTGTTAGTGTATGTGTGTGGTTTATTTATTTTCTTTGGGTAGGTAGTATGTAGCGGGTGGTGGGGTTAGCCAACTATGACAGTTCGATACTTTTTTTTTCACGGTTTGCTGTGTTCGGGAATTTCGCAGTTCACGGTATAGGTGTCGACGTTTAGGTATTCAGGAATAGGGTTTTTCGCTTTGGTAATATAGACCCTTCTCGACCATATGAATTTCGAGATTGTGGCCATTCGACTTTGTGAAGGGGAACCATATATATACATACATACATACATATATATATATATATATATATATATATATATATATATATATATAAATAGCTACACACACACACACACACACACACACACACACACACACACACACACACACACACACACACACACACACACACACACCATACATGCATGTACACACAAATACGCAAACACAGTTTGTGGTAGCAGTAAAGAAAATGTGGTGTCAGAAAGTATTGTTATTTTAGTAATTTATCTTGAGAAATCAGAATGATTTTGCACTGCACTTGCATTTATAGAAGCTGCTATCTCTGTGTGGGAAGCAACATTTGTTATTTACAAATGTAATTGGTGCCTCAAGGTGAGTCTTTGCATATTTTTCTGAATGTTACACATTAATCCATGCATCCATCGAGTCATTCACAACTCCCTTTTCCAATTATTGCACATGGGGTTGGTATAATTTAATTTTGCTCAAAAGTCTGTTCTAGTTTTCTGACATTTGTTTGATTATACTATAACTTCTACTGTTTTTATGCCCTTTAATGCTATATAGCTTGTAAATACAAATCTGCTTAATCGTGGGACAATTTGAAATTTCAAATCATGCTACATTATCTTATTTTATTGCTAATCTACTTGCTGATTATAATTACAAATTGCTTATTTTCACTTGCTGCATACAGATTGTTACATTGCTTACACATATGCTTTTTCTGCTAGTACACCTCGAGTGACAAACTCCAGAGCACATAAAAAATGAAACCAAATGTCCAAAACTCAAAAGCACAAAAACTCAAACTGTAGGCATTTTTTATAATGGTAACTCCATATACCTCCATGTGGGGATCTCCCCAACTTATGTATACCAGCTCAGCAGTCACACAAGCACAAAGAAGGGAGAATCCTCACCAGCAAAGTGCACTGTCAGTGATGTGCACCCTTAGAAACTGACTGCACTGTCAGTGATTTCTTGTGCACAATTAGAAACTTATTGCACTGGCAGTAATTTCCTATGCACACCTGGGACGTGACTGCACTGTCAGTGATTTCTTGTGCACAATTAGAAACTTATTGCACTGTCGATTTCTTGTACACAATTAGAAACTGATTGCACTGGCAGTAACTTCCTGTGCGCACTTGGAAACTGATTGCACTGGCAGTAATTTCCTATGCACACCTGGGACGTGACTGCACTGACATTGATTACCTGTGCACAATTAGAAACTTATTGCACTGTTGATTTCTTGTACACAATTAGAAACTGATTGCACTGGCAGTAATTTCCTATGCACACTTGGAAACTGATTGCACTAGCAGTAATTTTCTATGCACACCTGGGACGTGACTGCACTGACAGTGATTACCTGTGCACAATTAGAAACTGATTGCACTGGCAGTAATTTCCTATGCATATATGGGAAGTGACTGCACTGGCAGTGATTTCCTGTGCACACTTAGAAACTGACCAGATTTTTGCACTCCATCCATATTTTTGCCTTATATGTTTGGTCTGTTCCTCATAAGGTTTGTGGTTTTCTGGAAAATCAATAAGGATTGAGGTCACTAAATAATGACAGACATTTGAATTTCAGACTTCACGTCCTTCAAAAGATGCAAGCTAATGCAAAAGCTGATATTCTGTTAATGTCTCGCTTGTAACAACAATATTTAATATCTGTCCCTGTTTTTGGGCCTTTGTCCCCTCATTATTTTTGATTTTGAGTTAAGAGGTTAAACGGTATGCTTCCTGTGCCCTGTCCCAGTTAGATAATACTAGTAACCAAAGGAAAATAAGTTACTTGACTTGTCCACATCTACACATGCAAGAAAAAATGGTTGCTGGCACTAAAACCCAGGTTAGCAGATTAGTGAAAGCACTGCAGCACAGAAAATGATTCAGTTCAGGTGATTACAATTAATTTGACACACTCCTAGCTGGAACAACGCAAAAAGGACAGATTTCACAGAAATATATTGATAGTGTTTTGACTGTGAGCAATTACCTAGGTAAATATTGTAAATGTGAACTCCAGCACAGAAAATCAGTAGCATGCATTTAGGTGAAACTGTAATTTCTAATGCAAAGAACATTTTTACAAATGATAATTATAACAGTGTGTATTATTGTTCAATGCTCTAGATAACTAATGGAGCTTGAACAATATTTTAAAAAAATATTTCAGTACTTGCAGACTGAATAACAGGTCAGCGACCAAGATACCTACTGGGAAGAGACCGATGATGTAATTTATGTATCAGCTTACTTGTCTTCCACTCTGAAGTGTGATATTGTATACAAGTAAAAGGCAGGACAGATTTATTTATTTAGATATGGGCTCAAGGGGAAGTCGGCAACCAATTAAACAAGAGTAGGAAGGAAGCCATGCAGAAATGTACAATACAAGGAATGTTACTGTTCCAGTAAGGTGGAGAAATCAGGCTGTGTGTTTAATGCTTGAAAATGCCTTTCCCTGTTTATAGTAGACTACATGCCATTGTTCATAGTCCAGTCATTTAAATGGGTAAAAATGATTAGCTAAGAGCTACCATTTGTAGCCATTTACATTTACATAGGAGTTACATGCTGTCTGGAAACTAATGAATACTCTTTGAGTAATTTCAGCCCTTTAAGTCAATACTATAAATATAATCTGGCTAATTAGTAAGCCTTCCAGGTGTGGCTTAAGACAGAAAGCCAGGATTTAAAAATGATGAAACTATCAAAAGGATATTTTCTCAACTAAGCAGGTACAGCACTGCACCATCTGGCTTTCTGTTTCATATGTGATAGGTGCTGAGAAGCCCTAATTACATTTCCTTTTAAACACTACAGTCTGAGTTTAACAGCTTGCACTGGTATGCGTGCTGGTATTTTTCCTAAATAATTTCTACACTGATATTCTGATGTGCAGATATTAAACCATTTATTTTTATGTCATGTGATACAGAGGGATAGCTGCTACTTAGCAGCTCTGCGTCAGAATCCCCTATAGTAAAGTGTCAATCAATAACTAAATTACACATAGCTGTGGTTTTGATTAACCATATGGGTTGCTTCAGCTACTTATCATGATGCATAGCTGTCAGTCAAGGCCTGAGAATGATGGTCAGCAACATGAGGTCAGTCAGCTGTATCTTTGCTTGTATGTCTCTGTGGGAATGAGGAAGGGGTAGTGTCTCCTGCTCCTGTCCACACAGCTAACCAGAGTGCAGCTATATGTGAAAATGCTTGCATCATCAGCATGGGGCCTGCATTTGTTTAATTCAGCATGAGTAAGTAATGTGCAGTTAAGTGCAGCTTGAGAAATTCTCAAAAGTTAAAATGGAGTACAAGCCAAGACAACCTCTTCAGACTAAAGACTCCAGTACTTCATTTTTTTAAAAACTTTTTTGAACCCACAATGTACTCTGTAGGGAATTTTTTAAATCTGCCAACTTATTGCATTCCCCAAAATATTTTCACTTTTCTCTCTCTCTTTCTCATCACACTTCTAGCAATACCTCTCAACTGTCCAGAGTTTTGCAGAATGTCCAGATTTTTGCTTCATATTTTTTTATTGTTCCTCATAAAATTTGTAGTTTTCTGACAATCAACTGGGCTTGGAACTCATTAAATAATGACAGACTTCATATCCTTCAGAAAATGCATGGTAACATAAAACATGTTATTCTGGCAAATTTCCAAGTTTATAAGAGCAATTTAAAATCTGTACCTATTTTGGGGCCTTAGTCCCCCAGTGTCTTTGATGTTGTCTATATTTCTCATGCTAAGAGGTTGAGAGGTATGCCTCCATCTTTTTCTATGTACCTGATTAAAAATTCTCTGACCTGCTTGGGGTATAATACACCTATATCAATGCTTCCATGCCTTCATTATAGGAGATTTGTTGTTGTTTAAGATGGCACTCTGTTTAGCTAGGGTCTTTTTTGTTTGGGCCTCTCTGCATTTGCTGATGGATCTTTTTGTTTTTTGTTTCAAACTTTATTTAGGTCCCACCCAACGTACAGAACATCAATTTCAAAAACAAATATTGTAAAGAATAATGAATTTCTTAAGTTACATTGCACTGACAGGATTGAAATGTATGTACAGTTAGTGGAATCTTGCTTTAGTAAAGACATTTCGAGAATACATTGTAAAAGTTCATGTACTAAAATTCTTGTATATTCTTAAGACATTAATTGCATATTGTGGCAGGGTTAGCATGCATGTATTATAGGGGTGCTAATCTTAACATCATCCCTATCCCTAACCCCAATACTGCACAACAGAGTACTAAACAACCTTTTCATAGCAAAACCACTATTCAGGCAAATTATGTCTGGGAGAAAGTGGGCTGTGTTTTTTTTTTTTTGTTTAACTGATCGGAAAGGAAGTATGTTTTCCTTTTTCAGTTGATGAAATGGATTTTCAATAAAAGTTAAGTTAGTTTGTTTTGTTAGATTCAGTGTGTCCCAGCAATTTGTGTCTGTATAATCATCTATCTATCTATCTATCTATCTACCTAGCTAGCTATCTGTCTATCTAATATCTCTTACTCTATTTACTGTATACATAATGTATGCCTTGACTCCCTATTGTAAATTACATGTATTGTGCTGTATGTATGTCTGTGTGTGTGTGTATATCTATATATATATATATATATATATATATATATATATATATATATATATATGTATATTTTCTCCTCGGGCTTCCACTGAAAAGTGGTCACTTCAGGTACACAATAAACAAATGCTAATAACACAAAGATTGCCAATACTCAGATTGTTCAACCACTCAACTACGCAATCAGTCAAAAACAAAACAAGACACAAAACATTCATTTTTTTTGTTGCCGGGCAAGCTCCCCTGTAATCCATATGCTACACATACTAACTCTGAGATTGCACAACAGTGGTGAAAACTGAAAACTCTCTCAGCCCCATTCCCTGATGATCTTGCAACAACACCGGCTACTGCACATTCAAAGACATGTGAATATACCAAAAATCAAGTATTTCATAGATTAATATAACAACATTTCAATAATCAAACTGTGGCCATATATACGTATAAAAGATTTCCATTTCCATACTGTAGTACGATCTCGGAGTTGGTATATTAAAGTTGCGGGGGGTGTGGGGGATGCAGAGTGGCATAGCCCCCCTGCTAGTATCATTTAAAGTTAGTTTATTTATTTTTTGTCTGCTTGTATGTTCGACATTTCAAATGTCGATCATATGGTCTCAGCCATATGGATTTCGACATTGTGAAATACCGATCATATCAAGTAGACCCATATATATATATATATATATATAATTTATACATATATATATATATTTTTATATTTATACATATATATATATATATATATTTATATTTATACATATATATATATATATATATATATATATATATATATATATATATGTATATATATATATATATATATATATATATATATGGGTCTAGGACTATTCACTGAAAGTCAAATGACTGTGCACAAATCACTGAAAGCTCATTTCACTGAAAACACAATTCACTGAAACACATTTCACTGATTCACTGAACGTTATAAATGGAGAGATGTGGGAGGCATTTGAAATGTTGAACATACAAGCAGACAAAAAAAAATAGTTTGGATATATATTATGTTCAGAAAAGAGTAATTTATTGGAATTGCAAGTATCCATGTATATAGTTTAAAATATTTAAAATAGGTGGGTGGCTATGCCCCCCACACCCCCTCCTTACTATATATACTAACTCCAGGGTCGCACTACAGTGGGGAAAAGGCCATATATAACTTTCAGTGAATTGTGTTTTCAGTGAATTGAGCTTTCAGTGAATTGTGCACAGTCAAATGTGTTTCAGTGAAATCTGCTTTCAGTGAATAGTCCTAGACCCATATATATATATATATATATATATATATATATATATATATATATATGTATATATATATATATATATATATATATATATATATAGATATATATATATAGATCTACTAAAATATGATCGGTATTTCACAATGTTGAAATCCATATGGCTGAGACCATATGATCGACATTTGAAATGTCAAACATACAAGCAGACAAAAAATAAATAAACTAACTTTAATGATGCTAGCAGGGGAGCTACGCCATTCTGCACCCCCCACACCCCCCGTAACTTTAATATACCAACTCCGAGATCACACTACAGTACGGAAATTGAAATCTTTCCATTCCGCACTGTACGGAGATGCCGGTTCCCCATAGTCAACATTTCAAATGTCGATCTTATGATCTCGCCCATATGAATGTCGACATTGTGAAATATCGACCATGTAAAGGGGACCCATATATATATATATATATATATATATATATATATATATATATATATATATATATATATACATATATATATATATATATGGATCTACTTCAGTAGATCGAACTTTTACTAGTTCGAACCACATATGGCCGAGACCATATTTTCGAACTCGTAAAAGTTCGAACACTGAGGTAAAACCACATAAAACTAAAAGACACAAAACTAAATGTCTATAGCAGGGGGGCTATGCCCTTCACACCCCCTTACTTAAATATACCAACTCGGAGATCGCACTACATTGTTGAAATGGGAAATCTTCCCTTTCCGCTCTGTACAGAGATCTCCATTCAGTCAGATCGGACTTTTACAAGTTCGAACATATGGTCTCGACCATATGTGGTTCGAACTTCTAAACGTTCAATCTACTGAAGGGGACCCATATATATATATATATATATATATATATATATATATATATATATATATATATATATATATATAAAAGGCAGGACAAACCACAATTCAAAATATCAAACCATTATCCCACTTAGCTTTGCAGTTTCAAAAGAAAGCAAGCAGTACCTTAACACATTTTTTCACAATGGTGCTCAATCCACACAACCCCTCCAGCATACAAGTTGCCTTATAAAGTGAAATTCTAATACTGCAGGCCATTCCCATGTCCAGCATTCAGCTCTTAAAAAAGAACAGGTGAATCCACAATGTATATTCCACAGGTTATCTGACTGGTCTGCCTATCAGTTCACATATTCAGGTCTCCTTCAGATGACCTTCCAAATGCAGAACTAATGTCCTGAATTTGTCCTATGTGCTACTGTCTTTTATATCATAGTAACAACAAGACCTTGTGATCTAGCTATTGAGAACTTTTCCATAAATATTCTTCAGGTAAGATATAAAACTGAGGTCCCATCTGCCTGAATTGGTGCTACGTCATGTGGATGTAAAAGATCCCACAGCAATTATCCAAAAAGACATGAGAATTTCCCAGTGGTCCAGCCAAACTTCTCCTGTTCAGTATGAATGCCAGCCTGAAAAGAGACCATATGCTTATTAGGACTACCCAAGTCTATAAAACATAATTAAAACAAAAAATATATCGTACTTACACTTGCCCTTGATGTCATGGCTCAAAAGAGTGTATGGACCAGTCCTCTTACCCTGTTAAAAATGAACAAACCAATAAATAATTAAATAAATCAGTTAAGGTGATTGAGCAACAGTTTCACAAGGTGATTACCAGTAGTTTTTTGTGTGTGTGTGTGTGTGTGTGTGTGTGTGTGTGTGTGTGTGTGTGTGCGCACTCATGATTTTCTTCCCTGTCTGGATGCCATATTTGATTACCTTATATAATATGTCATAGTTTTCTTTGTCAGCAGTCAGCGCTATGGGAAAAGCAAATGTCATTGTAGCAAAGGAATTGCAAACTTCCTTCTGCAAATGATTGCTGTTAATAGTAGGGGCATGTTCATTTCTGAACAATGAAATATTTTCTAATATTTCTAAAGTACACAAGGGATTAAAAGATACAGTTTCATCATCTCCTGCCCCTTGAGTATTGCAATCACACGTTGTAATTTGAACCATTCTAAATGCATTGTCTGTGCTCAAACCTGTGTCCATTTGAAAAATCTCTCTGCCTTTGGCCCAGGTTGTAGCTGAAAATGGCCCACAGGGCAGTTCACCTACCTGGTTAACAAAATAAAGTATTAAAATTAAATAAATAAAATCCTAGGATTTCTATCACGTTGTCGAACTTTTAAAAGTTCAAACGTCATATGGTCGACACCATATGATCAAACTTTTAAAAGTTCGAACGTTTCAACAGAGATCCCCGTACAGTGTGGCAATGGAAGTTTTCAATTGTCTGCACTGTAGTGCAATCTCAGAGTCGGTATATTTAAAGAGCGGGGGGGGGGGGTGCAGCTTTCAGGTAGTTTTTTTCTGTTTTTTTTTTATTTGATTTTTGAACTTTTCACAGTTCGAACATATGGTCTGGACCATATGGTGTTCGAACTTTTAGAAATTCGATTATCTGATATAGACCCCAAATCCTATCCTTTACTGATTTAAGATGTGCAAACTCTCTAATAAGTAAGACATGAGCCAGGATCTCAGCTACTGGCTCACAAAATATACAGACTGTGGGTATGGCATTGTTAAACGGGTTACTTAGCTGTAGAGGCTGTGCTCGTGAGACAGGAGAGAATGAGAGTTTAATAGGAGACAAGCATGAAGCATTATTCCCTTTCAATATGAGAATGATGTCAGAGGAAGAGGAAGGTTTGCTGGGAATAGTTACAAGTGGTCCTGAAGAGATTTATTCATTTTATAGAATAGAAATTAAGATTAGAAATACTGGATATAGTCAGCATTTTCCCTAGTGCATCACTTAAATAGGAACTTTTCTACCTATAGTCAAAAGTACTGTTTTTGATGATATTCTGTAACTGATGTTTACAATGTACAGTTACCCCATTGTGAATTCATGCTGAGTACACTTCCTGAAAAACTATAAAAAACAAGCTTGCATTTTCCTATGTTTTGATTCTTATAAAACAAAAAGAAAACTCTAGCAAAGCTAGACTTTGCACTGTGTGATTCTTTAAATGTCTTGTATTAGAGCCAACATGGGATATATGCAAATTATCCTTTAAAGACATCAGGTGTTTCAGCTAAATGGCAATTCTAAGTGTCCATGACTTTTTCTTTTATGTCTATTTATGGACAAATTCAGGCCAATAAAGGCAAACCCCACTAGCTGTTAACATACATGTTTCTGCTTTTCACTTCCTGAAAAACTATAAAAACTATAAAAAAGCAAGCTTGCATTTTCCTATGTTCTGATTCTTATAAAACAAAAACAAAAATCTAACAAAGTTAGATTTTCCTCCTTAAACCTCTCGTATTAGAGGTGATATGGGATTTATGCAAATTACCCTTTAAGGAGATCATTAAGAAGCTTCATCTAAATGGAAATTCTGAATGTTCATGACTTTTTCTTTTAAGTGCATTTATGGACAAATTCAGACCAATAAAGCCAAACCTCACTAGCTGTAGACATGCATATTTTTGCCTTCTTATAGCATCAACAGCACAGCATAAGTGGAGTGTTTGACTAATATTTGGAATCACAGGATTGTCATAACCAACTGATATCCATAAACCTTAGGGTGACAGCAAAATAACCCAACTAATAAACTAAAATGAGTAAAAAGGTCATACAGAAAAAAACAATCAGTTAAAAAATGAAAAGAAAAATCTAGCAAAGCTAGACTTTCCCCTGTGTGATTCCTTAAACCTCTTGTATTAGCGGCAACATGGGATATACGCAAATTACCCTTTAAGGACATAAGGTGTTTCAGCTAAATGGCAATTCTGAATGTCCATGACTTTTTCTTTTAAAGGGTAATTTGCATATATCCCATGTCACCTCTAATACAAGAGGTTTAAGGAATCTAGCTTTGCTAGATTTTTCTTTTTGCTTTTTAGCCAATTGTTTTTTCTGTATATTCTGATTCTTCAACAAGTATCATTTATTTTTGGAAAGAAATACGTAAATTACTTACTGACATTTTTTGTGCAAGTTCCAGGGGCAGCCCGTGCTATTGGACTGCAGGACTACAGCCTCCCCCAGCTGTAAAAAAGAAAGAAAAGAAAAGAAAAACATATGCAAGTCCCGGAACTTCGCACATGCATGCTCGTGGCGTTTCCCGATATACAGACTGCTGGTGAACCAGTCCTGAGCTTCACAGAATCCAGACTGCTGGTGAACCAGTCCTGAGATGCACAAAATCCAGACTGCTGGTGAGACAGTCTGGATTAGGAAGACAGCATTCAACAGCAGAGATCCCATAGACTAGCAACAGGCACTTTATTTGTAGATGAAACAATGAAATATAAAGTTGTTTGCTAGCAGCAACCTCTTCATTAGTTACACAAATCTCTTTAATGTGGAATTATTTAGATGGCTTTTACTTCTGCAGAGATTGTGCATATTTGCTGATACTGGTGGATTGTAGAAGTTTGAGAAGACTTTTATGATAGAAATGTTCTGAACTGGGCAGTTTTGTCATTATTGGTGCATGCATTTTGTTTCATTGTTTACTGTAAAAATTTTCAAAACAATAAATTTAAAATGCCCTCCAATAACTGTACTGTGTTATACAAGGAATATAATTTAATACAATTGGGAAGGTGTATCAAAGAACACATGTATGTTTCCTGTTCAATGGGGCCTCTGATTTGAAAACAGCCCAAAGTTAATCTTTATCTGCCACTGGCCAGATGTATTTTCTTTGAATGTGGGTTTCAATGCTGTTTTAATGAATGTGAGTTTCAAGGGCAGAGAAGTTTTAATGCTAAGTCTATTTTCATTGCGAGACTGCATTGCTTTGTTTAGCAGACATCTATTAGTATTTGTGCTGTAAAATGCAAAATAAAACTTTTAAATTAAATCCAAATCATCAAAGAAGTAAAGCAGTATTCACATTACAGTATTTATGGTAAATGGGAGAAAGTAGCCAAGTAATGGGACATTAGAATAGCTGCAGGGGGGAGGCCACACTCAACCATGATTTTTTGAGGGGGAAGGGTGGCAAACTCAGACAGCCCCAGCTGAACTATACCTCTTAAGTCTCCAGATTTTTGCTTCTTATTTTTGGTTTGTTCCTCATAAAATTTATGTTTTTTTGGCAAATCATTTAGGAATGAAGTCACTAAATAATGACAGACATTGAGTTTCAGACTTCATACTCTTCAGAAAAATACATGTTAAAGCAAGACCTGTTGTTCTGTCAAATGTTTAAGTTTATACAAGAGCAATTTTTAGTACTGTCTGTATGTTCCCCTAATATATTCAGCTTTGTCCAGAATTCCTGCATTAAGAGGTTGAGAGGTACATGCAAATAAATCAATTTATAGAATTAGGTATATCCAAACCTCTCAACTGTCCCCAATTTTGGCTCAAAATGTTGCTCTTCCCCTAATAATCCCTCCGCAAAATGGCAAATTTGGAAGAAAACATGGAGGGTTTACAATTAATGATCAGAGTTTAAGAGTTTAAGATTACTTTAAGTTTCAGAAATGCATGTAGATTCTCTTATTTTGTCAGCTGCTCAGGTTAACAGTACTAATATTAAAAATGTGCCCCTTCTTTGATAGGTTCCCAGCTGTATTGTGTGGCTATTTTATATTTTTGCATCACATGTTTTGGTCCGTTTTTCATAAAATTGTGGTTTTCTGGCAAATTAGTGGCAAATCATTAAAGACTGAAGTTAGAAAATAATGACAGACATTTGAGTTTCAGATGTCAAACCTTTCAGAAAATTCCTACTATTTTATTATCTTTCTAGAAGAGCAATATTTAAAAATTCTCCTTATTTTTGGGCCTTTGTCCCACTTCTGTTTATGGCTTTGTCCAGATTTCTTGCTCTGAGCTAAGAGGTATAACAAATATGTCATGACCATCACCATCAGCCAGAGACATTTCAAATTGTGATATACTTGTTGCACCCCACCCCCCACGTAGTGATTCTGGATGTGTTCAAGCAAGGCAAGGAGCAGTTATGCAGTGTAAGTGCGCAGAGTATCCCCCATCCAAGACAGACACAAGTACTACAGTGGCTTTTCATCTGTCCTTGATTTTGCAGAATGTTCTGGTTTTCTGTCATATTTTTATACTGTTGATTTATGTTTCTTCTTATTCAAAAAATGCATGTTGTTGCAGTGCCTGTTGCTCTGTGTTTAAGTAGCAATGCCTTAATGACCATCAGGTAAGCTTGTCTGAGACTGTAAGATGCAAGTAAGCTTTATTAAGCATACTATTAAAGAATTACCAACACTGAAAGCCTTTTTGTTCTTGCCATGCAAAGAATATTTACATAACTAGACAGCGTATAAGCCTTGGGTATTGAAATGCATATGACAGTATTTGTAATAAAGGACAGGATTACAGTATTTTCAGAAGCTCATTACATTTGTTGGAGACTTGCAGTCATCTTTGCTGGCTTTACCCATAAACTAAAAAAAATGCCAATCTATCATGTGTGGTCCATACCCTGTGCAGTAATCCTTTAAGCAATTTATCTTGAGCTTGTTTCATATTTGCTGTTCATTTTTTACTTTGATCATGTTTTCCCCATGAAACAAGTAGATAGTTGTTGTCAGGCAGCAGGTCTTTTTTGGATAAGAAACATTTTTACAAGTGGGGGTATCAGAGAGATTGCTACTTTCAGCATGGTACTTGGTACCTTTATAAAGCTGGATATAAATTATAATTAGAGCAGCAGTGGAAGGAGAAGTGGTTTGAGATGAGTGCTGCTTATTTTTTTTATACTTGATTTTGACTGACATCCCAGTTGTTGTTGTGTCTTTCGGCTTTTCCCGGTTAGGGGTCGCCACAGCGGAACTCCGGTCCGCTAATGATTGTTAGTAGATTTTTATGTGCCGAGTTGACATCCCAGTAATGTATTTAAAAAGCTATTTATTTTTTCATGCCTCACAACCTTTTTGTTTCCATCTAGATATTAAGTAAGTTGTCATGTAGCCAATGCATTGAAATATTTTTTTTCTTCTACAATTCATTTTGTCTTGATTGGACTCTCATAATGATGGTTTGGCACCCAGGGCAGTGTATTTTATTATAGTCCCAATTTTTGTGGTTTTTAGCATAGTCCCACCCCCTTTCTAGTTGACCACACCCCTTCCCATTGGCCCCAACCATTCAGCTGTCTCCTGCAGCCCCCCTTTGATTTGAAATCATCAGCTGCCACTGGCAAGTTCTGCACTCTTTTGCCTTCATTTGTCTGTTTTAGCCCATGTCATTGCTCTTTTCTTAAAGAGTGTGTGTGATATCTGACAAAATATATCAGATAAATACACATACCTGCATCTTCTTGCAAGGCCTGTTCTTGACATAAAGTAAGAATTGTTTCTTTGCTGAAACTGCCCCATGGTTCCCAAGTTCCTACCTATTTAAAAATATCATGTTATTCCTGGATATAGTATTCTGAGAACACAGTAGGTGGTACAGCCTACCTTTTTATATTAAACAGCAAAATAATAGATTTACAAATGTATTTAAATTATTAATTTCAGAATCATGTTTCTAGAGCTCTTTGACTTGAACATATGTAATCTAATTTGGCATTTTGCAGAATGAAGTCTACCAAGTATCATTCTGACTTCATCTCTTGCTTTCTTTATCAGAGGAATCATAAATTAACAGCATCACACTCTCCCTCTCCGATCTCTTTCTAATTAAAGGTCTCCCCTGGGTGCTAATAAGGATGTGCAAAAATTCTTTCATGCTTTGCTTCTGTTCTATGATTTTTTAAAGCAAGGCTTTAAATTAAAAAAAATGCAGACATGATCCAGATTATGTATGACTGCGTTCACATGATTTCCATGGTTGGTAATATGAAATAAAGCTTAATATTATAAAACAATGGACAATAACTATCCTATTGAGTGCATGCAGGGCTGTGCCTATGCCTGTTGATAAACCATGATGCAGAAGTGACTTGACAGCAACAGATGCTGCTTTTGCAACTGTGGACCTAGTCAGTATTTACTGTCTGCATGGCTATCATCCACAAAGGGTCTTTTCTTTCAAAATTCCTGACAGGTAATGCAGATGATTAAGGACATGAGTTGTTAGCAAGCTCCATCCTGTAGTGCTGGATATGGTTCCCTTAGTCTCCATTTGCCTACTACGTGACTGAGCAAAATACTTAATCAGACAGTACTCCTGAGCTGTGGCTGAAATGGGTCTATGTGTATCGCTTTTGTAACCTGGTTAAAAAAATTAAATATACCAGATATTTTGTTAAAAGGCATCTGTAATGTAATTACTACTACAAAATCCTTGCAGTCATAGTTGTAGGTTCTAATCCTCAGATGTTCTTATTTTTTTTCTATAAGATTAAGCAAATTTATTAGCCTCTTTCACTTTGTCTGTCCTTGTCAATCTCAACATCACAGTCATATCTCTGCTTTTATGTTCTAATCTTTGAATGCTTTGATTAACCTATTAGTAATACTTACTAGTGAGGTACAAAATTAAGTGCAATCGTCATTTCTATTAAAGAAGACACTGAGTGGAATATACAGACTTGCCTGGCTTCATGGCACTTAGCAGCTTCACACTGAAGAAGCCAGGCAGTGAGGGAGAGAAGAAATGGAGTATGTCCTGCTCACCTCTTCCATGGGGTGGGGAGAGTAGCATGCTTTCAAGGGCAGACTCTGGGTAGGGTGATATCCCTGGTGGAGACTAGAGAGACCTCTGCTCATGCTCCAGGTGGATGGTCTGGGCAGCTTGTGGAGAAAAACCCTTGTGGAAGTGAGGTGACATCCTCTGCCATCAGCCCATTGCACTCCTTTCTTCCTCCCCTGTCCCCAGCACTTCACCGAATGCATGAGTTGGGGCATCTCAAACCATGCCAATGACTGTATGAATGATGGCCCCACCTACTCAACCCTCACCCCAGAAATGGAGTGATGGGGAAAGAATGGGCCAATTGGATGGGAGGACCTGATGATCAACAGACAGCAGGGATAAGCTGAGTAAAAAACAAAAGTGGTATATATACACTTAGTATAGACTTAGTGTGTAATATATATATATATATATATATATATATATATATATATATATATATATATATATATATATATTTGTGTGTGTGTGTGTGTGTGTGTGCGCGTCTATCAGGCTGCAAATGACCATCCTAGCATGAATTACTAGCCTTTGCACTTTGAAGACAGACTGAACTACAGCTGTCAATAGCAAGTTTTGTACAAACACATTACCTGAGCTGATGAATAAGACAGAAGGATGGCAGTGCACATCCCACAAACAATCACTGCAACAATGGCAGCATCTCATGCAGGAGCCTACCAGCTCAACATGCCATGCCATACATATACATTAAAAAAGCTACAAATATGCATATGTCCACCAGCAGTACTGATGTGGAGAATAACAGTATTTCCATTGGCAGGATACAAGTAGACACTGCCCAGTACACCATGGCAATTTGCAAATTTCACCAAAGATTTGAAACTACTGACACCATTGCAAAGCAGTATGAATGAGCAAGTATGAGCTATGTTTCATGCTACACAGTACAGTAATGACACAGCATGGAACAGTCCACAGTAGAGAGAGATGCAAAATAAGCATTGGTACTCATGAAGACAGAATGAGATAATCATAACACAGAAAGATTGCCTGTTTCTGTGTGGGTCAGACATCTCAGACCACATTATGAAAAGTCCTGCTCTTACAGATGCCAACTAAACTGAATAGGCTTGTAATAATCTGCAGACTTGGGTTGGCATAATAACTATGATGTTTACCGCATAGACACAAGGTACAGAGTTTGATTCTTACATTTGGAATTAAAAGAGCTGGCTAAGTTTAAAATGGCCTACATGGAGCAAACAGCCTAGTACTAACCTATGAATCTATGAAAATATCTGCTTTACCTCATCTGGCCTGGGTAACAATGTTCTGTTCATTCACACACCTAATATTTTGCAGTGCCTGCCTCATCATCCTGTACATCAAAAACTTTCATCCAACTTTTTATGCTATTGCAATCAGTTGCTTATCCTAATATAACCATTGATGACGAACGCTGTATTCTGCAATTCTCATATGGTATGTAAAGGTAACACTTTATGGCAGAGACTTCAGGTATGTGCATTCATGCAACATAAGACCACTGTTGCCTATCCTTTGTATATTTCCGGGAAACCACCTCATTTTTGTTTTTGCCTATATATTCCCTGCTAAAACAATTAGTCATTTTGGGCATTTGTGCCAAAAAGGTCTCTGCGTGTAAGGAAGACAATCACAGGGTTGGTTCTCTCAGTTTATTACAGCAGTAGTTCTGTCATATTTGTGTTATTGGTGCTTTTACATTGTAGTGTTGCAGTATGACTATGACCTGCTATCCCTACCTGCATGTGTCATCAGCAGCATGTGTCACTGGCATTTGTTTGTAATTCTAAACATAATTTTTGACAGATACTACCTCACAGCATAGCTGTTCGAAATCACCTTAAGGTCAGATTGTGGGAATGTACACCATACAGTACTCAGTGCACTATTCCTGTAGGTAGTCGATTAAATGCATGTTCATGAGGTCCTGTCTGTCAATATGACAGCTGTCAGTCCTGTATAAAAGATAACTTCTGTACTTCCTCTAGTGTGCAGCACAATTGCCATTTGTAATTCACCTACCCATACATCCCATATATAAGCTAAGGCCTTTAAAACTACCTGACATAAAATGGATGACAATTTCAGAATTCTTAAGTTTTGTGGGTGTTCAGTACATTAGTTTAATATACTAGTAGAAAAAAAAAACATTTTAAGGTCCATCCTATAAAGAAAGAAAAACTCATATATCAGTCTTTCATGTGTATAATGAGAAAATTATTGAATCCCCCAATGTAGATATCCTTCAGGAGGGTCTAGATCAGACAAATGACTGGTACCAGAATTGTGGCCTAAAGCTAAATGCAAAAAAATGCATTATAATACCCTTTGGGAAGTGAAATATCTCTCTGATTACAACATTAATAGCACATCCCTTAGAGTAGACTCAGAGGTGAGAGAACTAGGTGCACATACAGATAGCAGCCTGACATTTGACCACCATGTGTCCACAGTGATGAGGAAATCCTTTTAGGTGACACAACTTATAAGTAAAGGTATGGCATCCAGATCCAAGGAAATTATAGTCCCGCTGTACTCAGCCCTCATTAGACTAATAATCGAGTACAGTGCGTCATTTGGCATGTGTGTGACTAGGCACATACAGCAGCTGCAACAACCTCAGAGGTTCCTCACAAAGAAAATAAAGGATGTAAGCATGAACTATACAAATATACTGAAAGCTCCATCCTTTTACTGTGTCTCCTACTAACTGTTAAGGGGTAACATATGCCTGACCTACAAGACATGTACAAATCCAGCCCTAATGGAGTGGCTACACATCCGCAAGTCAAACAGCATGAGGGTCACCTGATATAGCGATCTTGGACAGCGACTCAAACAAAACATGCTGGAGAGAATGTTTCTCAGAGATTATCCTTCTTTGGAAGTTGCTTCCTATTCACATTTGAAGAGAACCTTTCCCTGGCCCTCTTCAAATGCAATTTGGATCAATGGATGGGGAATCACAAATTCACACCTGGGGTAGTGTCTATGTCCCTTACAGAAAGGGACAATCTGTAAGAAACTCAATCCATAGGCACAAATCTATGCCATCCTTTTGCTCCTAGGGACCATATTGCTAGGCTTGTAAGGGCCCTTAAGCCATCCGCCTAGTAATCTCCTCTGAACCTAGAAATGCATACAGCATTTGAAATAGTTATATTACATACACAGTTACAACAAGGCATAAGCAACTACAGACATGAGCCTGCAGACTCAGCTACTCCTAGCACACGCACGCGACACACACACACACACACACACACACACACACACACACACACACACACACACA
>NC_056731.1:1510792366-1510839866 GCF_019279795.1 Protopterus annectens
GACCACAAGCCTAAAGACCCTGAGCTACCAGGAGGGGCTGAATGCACTGTTCCTTTATTCAGTATCTTACATACTTTTGAAAAAGAGGCACATGCATAGCATACCATGCCACTGAAGTCCCAGCTCTCCTTGATCTCCAGTATTTCCACAAGTCTAAGATTTCCACTAACACCAGAATGAGGAACCTGAATCTTCACCAACAGGTAGACTAAGTTAAACAGATAGGTTTATCACACAGTGTCTCCCCTACCTGAGAAGCAGACTTCCTGTGTAGGTTAAACTGTGCAATTCAATAGCATCTTTCTACAAAACATGGATGATTGAACAGGTCCTCACAAACTTTCACCAGGATTGATTGACTTAACCTCTTTGAGAAAGGGGATACAGTCTGAGGGTGAGTATTGACAAGGTGTATATGTCCCTTAGAATACATCGCCTTAAAATATCTATAGGCCTATGAATCTATGAAAATAGTCATGCAGAAGTAGTTCATAGGTTCATAGGCTGGTACTAGGCTATCAGCTCTAAGGCCTATGCAAGCCTAGCCATAACAATTCCCTGGATATTTTTTCCCACAATATTTACTTCTCTGGGCTCCTGTCTAGCAGGGCGACTGACATGATCCCCGGGGTGAATGTCCTATCTCCCATCTAATCATCAAGGTTCCTTTTGAAGAGGGCCAGTGAGGCGCCATAGTAGCCTACACATACCTTGAAATATGTTTTCATTTTAACAAAAGATCTTAATTAAACCATAAAAATCATAACAAAATTTCAAACTGTGTTATTTATCTTGAGCCAGTAATATTCATCAGAATCAATTTTAACAGCAACAATCTGTGTAAATAATATATAGATACAAAATGTTATGTTATTATCCTATGATGATTTATGGCATATATTTGTCTAGACGTACCAGTGGTAAAGTGCCTAACTCAGTTATACTAAACAGATGATACAGCCTGTGATGAATGGTTGCATAATGCCCCCCTTTTTCTATGAGTCAGACAATTTTAGCACCCCAAGAACATTGTTACTGTTTGCACTTAAGTCAGCCATGATAAATATTTGATATGGTAGCAGTAACCTTATGAAACATGAAAGCCAGCAGTTAGTAGAACACCAGTCCAGTTAATATACCATTAAGCTAATAATAAATAAATCATCAGCACAAACATTTAAAAATGAATAATGAAATTCTTTACCTGAAATAAAGAAAATTAAGTAATGTGCATTGTAAAATCAAATATACAAGCAACTATAAACTTTCACAAAGATAATACCAAATAAATGGCTTTAGGCTTTGAGATGACATAAATAAAACTCTAACAGATGATCTGGGTTGTCAATCCCAATGGCTAAAGAATACTTTCATTTTTTGTCTACATGTGACTTAGAAACACAAACATTAGTTGAACAATTCCACAGGCCAATTGATTCAGTTTAATTTCAAAAATGGCTTCCACCTGTGTGCACTACAGAAGCGTAGCAGTAACTAAAGCAGCAGTTGCTTACTCTCTTATTAAAAGCTTCCAAGGCGGTTCTTCCGGGATAATGGGCCTAATTCAGAAAGGTTACTATGAGATGATTCCGAAACAGACCCACCCCTTTTGCTGTATCATGAAGACATACATCACTTAGTGGGCTGCTTCTGTGGCCATGCTGAATGCCAATGAGGCATTCCAGGGGAGAGGAATATGCTAAATAGTCTTCTGTTCTCCCTCAGCACCACCATGCAGAAAGACATTTACAAAACCAAGTGATTCAGAGAACTGCTAGGCTGCATAACTTAGTATGGCTACTCAGGGCTGTTTGCAGTAATGAATATAGCCAAAGGACATTTTCATCCATCATAGCAGAGATCAGTGCTGGGAAATTAGTCCGGTAGTGTTAGGGAGTGTGTAAGTGTGCATATGTGAGGGGCTGCATGTGTGATTGTGCGTCTGCCTGGGAGGTAGCAGTAGGGAGGATAGGCAGAGGGTAGGTGAGGAGTGTGTGTGTGTGTGTGTGTGTGTGTGTGTGTGTGTGTGTGTGTGTGTGTGTGTGTGTGTGTGTGTGTGTGTGTGTGTGTGTGTGTGTGTGTTGAGGGAGTTGGGATGGCTGTCATACTTCCACACGCTGTTAAACTAGTGAGCCTGCAACACTGGATCCTGGGTGAACCACTAGCCAGGAATAACTCTGCAAACATGGGTTACTAGTTAACAGGGATAACTTTTTTGAAGTGAGTCAGGGTGAAACACTAGACACCAGGGAGACCTTCTTGTGCCTTAACAGCACTTAAAGATTATGGAGATGGGGGGACACTAGACATTACGGAGAATGTCTAATGCCTTAATGGCACTTAAATATTATGGGGATGGGGAAAAAACACTAGACAACAGCTATGTTCTACATAATGTGTCTTAAAGACACAATTAAAAAAAATTATGAGAAGAGCCACTAGACACCAAGGATACTGTTATAAGTAGCATGCCCCAAAAACTCTTAAAGGGATTCCAACCCTATATCCTCTCACTGAGGATATTATTCCTGTGCACCATCACTAGACACCATGTATGCAATGAACAAAACATGGAAGAGTTAAAAAAAACAAAAAGTTCAACTACAAATGGGTGAAAAGGATTCAAGCCCTGTAGTCTTGCTCCAATAAGCCTCTGCATTAATCTGTCTGATGGGTTTGAGTGATTCCTCCTATATAACCTAGAAATTCGCTAGTATAGCAGGTTTTGCACTACCATTGATTTACTGAAGGATATGACCCTGTAATGTCTGGCATTAATGACTGACTGAAATTATCCATGATTTATTGTTAAATATTGCATAAGTGCTGATCTGCTCCCATCATAGTTAACAGAGATTAACAGACATGCAAATTAGCTAATAAAGAGTTTTTTCCTCATTGTTGCTAATGTGTCTCTGAATCACAACATACATGTACCATGGAAACAAAGCCTTTTTACAGAGCCCTTAATGCAAGTGGGGTTCTTTCTGAATCCTCAAGAATTTTTTTAGTTTTTTCAGTCTCTGAAGGTGCAAATAAGGTATAGCATCATTGAGCTGAAGCAGAATTTCAGGAAGCACAATGAATTGTGAATATTTGAGGTGCAGATATAGTTTTTGTTTCTAACAGTTCTACTGCATTTTCACAGAAAACAATCAGACTCAGAACTATCCATGCTTCTCCAGTCTGCGCCTGTTGTACATTTTTAAGGCTGCCAGATTTCCACAATCACCGTTTTGTATGGGAAGCATAATTATACTTAATTTAACTTAATACAGTTTATTTAATAATTTCCTTCACACAGCCCAACATGATTTTCATCCTACAACAGACTTAATATCTGTTTAAGATTAAATCTTTCAGAAAGTTTAATTAAAAAAACAGAAGCTATACTAGAAAAAAAGAGATGCAGCCAGGGATAAGTCAGTTAATCAGCAAAAACTTGATACTTGCATATAAAACAGCTATCAATTACCTTCCTCATATATGCAAACATGTGGCCTCACTGAGTCATCTTGAAAATAAAAGCCTTAAACATGACTGATGCCAAGGCACATATTCTCATTCTTGTCATGCAATCATCTCCACTGTTCAATCTCAAACACATATATTACCCTTAATACATCCATAAATGCTGAGGTTTCCCCTTGGAGGAGATCCATCCCTCCTGCTTTAAGTGTAAAGTTATCAAATCATATTAAACCTTTCAGATCTATCAGATTAAGGTTGAGAATCAGAATGACCAGCAGTAAGCCCTAATGTGGACAGCTTTCTGTTGGAGGTAGCCCTTAACAAATCCTAGATCTGCCCACCTTACTGATTCTACGTGGTCTGTAGAGTCATCAGATTGGCCATCTCCACAACCTTGCTGAATGCTAATGAGGCATTTAGATGAGTGACTGTGATAATTAGCCATGTGCTCTCGTCTGGAAATGCCTGTGTTAAGGGATTTATGCATTTAAGCATTGGCAGCCTTATTAATGAACACAGATAAAATGCTCCATTTCAGAGAAGACTGGGTGAAAGGTAGGATCAGGTAATCATCTGTAGAAAAATAGTGTTGAGGGATGGATGAGGATTTGTGTGTGTTTTTGTGCCAAAATGTGTGCATATCTGTAGTGGTATGAGTGGTCTCAGCTGAGAGTGTGTGTGTATGTGAGTGTGTGTGTGTGTGTGTGTGTGTGTGTGTGTGTGTGTGTGTGTGTGTGTGTGTGTGTGTGTGTGTGTGTGTGTGTGTGTGTGTGTGTGTGTGTGTGCGCGCGAGTGTATGTAAGTGTGTGTGTGGGAGTGTTTGAGTATGTGTGTGTCTGCCTGATCAGTTTTAGAAGAGGAGTTAGTTATGGAGCATTTAGAGTATGTGTGTACGTGAGTGGAGGGGGTTTAAATGGCTGAGTGTGTCCTTAAGTGCAGTTGTGAAAGAGTGTGGGGGACTGAAGTTAAGTGGATGTCTGTGAATATAAGTGGTATGGTCTGTGACTGTGTGTGTGTGTGTGTGTGTGTGTGTGTGTGTGTGTGTGTGTGTGTGTGTGTGTGTGTGTGTGTGTGTGTGTCTGTGGTGTAGGAAGTGTCTACCATTCCTCCCATAGACAAAGTCTGTTATACTTGGTGAGCACTGGACACCAGGAACACTCTATAAATATTATCCTAAGTCACTTATAATGCTAATAGAGCAACAGGTTTTGTAGAACAAAGCATTTGACAGTACAATGATAGGAGGGAAGCAATACACACCAGGGATGCTCTTTTCTGTAAAAAAAAAAAAAAAAAATTATCTTTAAGGGCGTTCTTTTTTTCAGCAGGACACAACTGCCTAAAGAGGGACAGGTGGTAACTCTAGCCTAATTTTGAAGCTGGGATTGTAAGAGAAATTATAACACACAATAAACATTATTAGGCATGCTAAAAAAAAAAAACTACTACAAGTTGGATTCACATGTCTTTTGATAACCTTAACCCAGAGTGTAATTGAATTGTTTCTCAGACCAAGTGATCACATAAATAAAGCTTCTGTATGGCCACTGTTCAGATGTGTGGGATTATTCATTTATATTTCCATAACATCACTTATATTCATTCTACACACTTCGCAATCTGCATTTATTTTAGAATTAAAAAACACATAAAATGTTCTTGCATCTACTAAAATGGCAAAGCTAGCCTACATCGCAATGCACTTGCTAGTTCACCTATCACATCGAGATGGTGGTAGTCAAGGAACTGTTTAGCTTCCATAACAACAGAAAGCGAGGACCCAGGCGTGAGGGTCTGTAGAAACCATCATCTGGTTTAATTTAATGTTTACAGGATTTTTACTTGTTTCTAGTTTTTCCTGTTTGGTAAAATTTGGACTGTCCACTTTCCCCATCCAAGAGTGCAACATCATCATAACCAGGACCTGAGGGAAGTTTCCCAATTTGTCGTACTGCGATTTACGGAGTAAGTGAGCACATACAAGGAAAAGATGATAGACCATCCTGTAAGAATATGTCCAAAGTGTTTTCCATAATTTCAGCTTGATAAGAAGTAGGTCAGTGTGGTTAATTGGGTTACGTGTTTCATATTTTTAGGGTGCTATGCCAAATCTGATAGTAAAATAAGGTTACCGACCATTGTAGAAAAATAAGCAGTGGGGCTATAAGGCAGGTGTGGGGAGTATCTAATTACTGCAGATTATTCAGCTTTTTAAAGTAGTGTCCATGCAGGCTATGTGATGAGTTGCGTGCATTTATTAGCAGTGGCAGTGCAAACCTGTACATTTATTTCAGTTTACTTCTAATAGAAACAAAACATTCTGGCAGGATCCCTAAAAAATTTCCAGTTGATGTTATGTGATTAACAGAATACATTCTGCAGAAATTAAGAATTACATGTGTACCACACACTAGTTAATTTTAACAGTTATTTATTGTAAAGGTTTATAATATCATCTGCATGACATGCACAGTGTTATTTTTTATGGTCCAAACCCTGCTTCATAAAGATGATATCAGGTAGATAACATAAGTGACTGGCTAACCTTGAACTAGGCAGATTTTTTTTTTTAAATTGTAGTCGTTTATCATTTGTAGAGAAAGGCTATGATGGGCGCAGTAGTTGCGACTGTAAATCGTCTGCCATATTATAGAAAAATTAGTTTAGGCCATACAGGACATTTGGCAGTAAGAAAAATCTGACTGTGATAACCCCTTGTAGTTTTTTTTTTCTATTTGATTTTTTTTTCATTAAGTTAAGTCTTATTTGAATATATTTGAATTGTACTCTGCTGTTGAGGTATGCTAGAAGTGAGCATTTAAAATTTTTTTTTAGTTTTGCATCTTTTGTAAAGAAGGCACCTTCTAGTCAGTCTTCAGAGTTTAGTGAATATGCTTTGGAGGTTTGAAGTAACCTGTTTAATGTCTATAGTAAAGCAATTCATAGGTTCATAGGTTCATAGGTTCATACTAGGCTATCTGCCCTAGGGCATTTATAAGCCTAGCCAGAGTGTGTTTGGCTTTCGCCACCCATTTTAAATTTATTTTGCTATGCCCTTTTTCGAGGTTAGTATACTGTGCCTCTGTCTAACAGTGACACAGAAGTGATACCCGGGGTAAACCTACTATCTCCCATCCACTCATCAAGATTCCTCTTGAAGAGAGTCAATGAGGGACTCTGCCTAACCTGGACTGGGATTTTATTCCAGAGTGAAGGGAGCCTCTGGGTTATGAATCTGTCTCTCCAGCATGTCCTATTTATTTCAGTGCTGAGGTTCAAGTCTCTCGAGCGTGTAGTTCAATGGGATTTGGATTTTCTGAGGTGCTGCATGTCCATTAATTCCGGATTGGACATGGCTTTACATGTCAGGCACAGATCACCTCTGAGCAGGTGGTATGCCACTGAATACAGCTGGAGTTTCTTTATCCAGGCAGCATATGGCATCTGTTTGAGCTCTTTGATCCTCTTGGTGAGGTACTTTTGGGGTCTTTCCAGTTGCTGCAGGTGTCTGGTAAGGTACATCCCAAAAGGGGCATTGTACTCAATTATGGGCCTGATGAGGGATGAGTAAAGAGGCATGATGACCTCCCCTGATCTAGATGTGAATCCCTTCATGATTAGGTGGGCTATATAAAATGTTTTTCTAACCACTTTGGCCACGTGGTTGTCAAATGAGAGATTGCTATCAACTTGGGTCCCCAGGTCCCTAATTACTTCTTCCGTACTTAATGGATTACCACCTATGTGGTAATTTGTGAGCACTTTGTTTTTGCCAGAGGGGATGACTATAATTCCTGTATATAATACATTTAGGAAAGTAGTGGATGAAGGATAGACCAGACCCTATGGAATACCTACTTGGACTGGAAGGGGCTGTGAAAGGGCACTTGGTAATCAATTGATTGTGATTGCTTAGATATTTGCAAAACTATGATACTGATAGTAGACACAGAATTCAATCTCTATATTGTAAGTATTGACATAGTCAGAAACTTTAGATGAGTTTTGTAGGGGACAATGCCTATTTCATTTTAATCCAGTTTGGTTTTAACAACTTGTTGCATCTGAAGTAGAGTTTATTCAGTGCATTTTCTGGCTGTAAAGTCATGTTGAAAAGAGAACAGCAGATTGTGTTTTGCAAGTTCGTCAGCAGCACTAGCATACCTCTCAACTGTACAGATTCTCACAGAATGTCCAGATTTTTGCTTTATATTTTTGGTCTGTTCCCCATAAAAATTGTCTTTTTTTTTTTTTTTTTGAGAAATCACCGGGATGATCTAAGGATTAAAGTTACCAACTAATGGCATGCATTTGAGTTTAGTTTCAGACTTCATATCTTTTAGAAAATGCATTCTAACACAAATTTCATTATTCTAGTAACTTTCTGAATTTATATGAGCAATATTTAAAATGTGTCTCTAATTTTGGGCCTTTGTCCCCCCATTATGACAGGCTTTGCCCAGACTTCTTCTGCTAAGAGGTTGAGAGGTATGGTGTGTGTGTGTGTGTGTGTGTGTGTGTGTGTGTGTGTGTGTGTGTGTGTGTGTGTGTGTGTGTGTGTGTGTGTGTGTGTGTGCGTGTGTGTGTGTGTGTGTGTGTGTGTGTGTGTGTGTGTGTGTGTGTGTGTAAAAGGGATAGGTAACATACCCCTCAACTGCCCAGGTTTTTGCAGAATGTCCAGATTTTTGCCCCATATTTGTGTTTTTTCCTCATAAAAAAATTGAAGTTGCTAAATAATGACAGATAATTGAGGTTTAGACTTCATAGGTTCATATGTTCATAGGTAGGTACTAGGCTATCTGCCCGAAGGCATTTATAAGCCTAGCTGGAATGTGTTGGCTTTCACCGCCCCCTTAGATTAGTTCCTGTATCTCTGTCCAGCAGAGCCATTGAAGTGATCACTGGGGTAAACTTTCTGTTTCCCATCCACTCGTCAAGGTTTCTCTTGAAGAGGTTTAGCGAGGAGCTCTGCCTATTGAGGATTGGAATCTTGTTCCAGTGTATGGGAAGTCTCTGGGACAGGAATCTATCCCTCCAGCATGTCCTATTTATTGTTGTGGTGAGGTTTAGATCCCTGGAGCATGTGGCTCAAGGGGATACGGTTTTCTTTAGGTGGAGCATGTCCATCAATTCTGGGTTTGACATGGCCTTGTATGTCAGGCAGAGATCACCTCTGAGTAGGCAGTATGCAACTGAGTACAGCTGGAGTTTCTTCAGTCGAGCTGCATAGGGCATCTGCTTGAGGCCAGTGATCCTCTTGGTGAGGTACTTCTGCGGTCTTTCCAGTTGTTGCAGGTTTCTTGTAAGGTACATCCCAAATGGGGCATTGTACTCTATGATGGGTCTGATGAGCGATGTGTAGAGGGGCCCAATGACCTCTTTCGATCTGGATGCAAACCCTTTTGTGATTATGTGGGCCACATAGAAGGATTTTCTAACCACTTTGGCAATGTGATTATCAAAAAAGAGGTTACTATTGACTTGGGTCCCCAGATCCCTTATTACGTCTTCCGTATTTAGGGGGCTACCACCTATGTGATAGTTTGTGGGTACTTTGTTTTTCATAGGATCATAGGATCATAGGAGGTTACTAAGCTTATGGCCCTAGGGCCTTAACAAGCCTAGCCATGTAAAACCATAAACACCCTTATTGACCAAGTTTAGACAGGCATTGTTAACAGAGTAATACTGTGATCAGTAATGACTGCCCCTGTCCATGAGCAACATAGGTGCTACCCCTGGGATGAATTTATGGTCACCCATCCAGTTGTCAAGGTTGTGCTTGAATAGAGTCATTGAGGAACTCTGCTTTTCATGGATTGGGAGCTTATTTCAGAGAAGCAGTAATCACTGGGAGATGTAGCTGTCTCTCCAGCATGTTCTTTTGACGGCACAGGTTATGTTGAGATCTCTGGAGTGAGTTATTATTGTCCCATATGATTTGCGGATGTGCAACAATTCCATTAGGATAGTTTCTGAAACTGCTCTGTTAGCCAGGCACAGGTCTCTTCTCAGTAGCTTGTACAATACAGAGTACAGTGACAGGGCTTTTATTCTTTCCATGTATGTCATGTTTTGGAGGCCCTGGATTCTCTTGGTAAGAAGTCTCTATGGTCTCTCCAGTTGCTGCAGGTGTCTGGTGAGGTACATACAGATGTAAGCTTTGTACTCAATTACTGGTCTGATAAGGGTCAGGTACAGTGGAGCTGTAACCTCCCTGGTTTTGGATATGATGCCCTTATTTATGAGATGTGCAATGTAGAATGCTTTTCTTACCCGTACAGACACATGGTGATCAAAGTTTAGACTGCTATCAACCTGTCTTCTCAAGTCTTGCACCTCTGAGTTTGAGCTTAGAGGGGTGCTATTGATATCATAATTAGCAGGGGCTACTTCTTTGTCAAAGGGGATAATGAGGCATTTTTTTGTGCTAATGAATCCATGAGTTTGGCACCAATCATTTGTCTGCATCAGCCCTTTCTGTAATATGTTAACATCACTGGGGACCCTGTGACTGCACCCAATTTACAGTCACCTAAAACCTGCTAAATCACATGCCATCTACCTTCACCTGGACTTCAGAGAAATAGATTCCAAACAGTAGATGGCCCAAAAACTTTCTACCCTTTCAATAGCAGAGGATTTCCAAAGGGGATGACTATGCTCTTTTTGGCATTTAGCTTGAGGCCATGGTTTTGACACCAGGTATCTGTCTCAGTGAAACCCTTTTGAAGGATGTCTCTGTCAGCCAGAGAGTCAATTATAGCCCCTAGTTTGCAGTCATCTGCGAACTTGGTCAGCCATAGTCCTCCTGTGCTTGCCTGTACCTCTGAGAAGTATATGCCGAACAGGAGGGGTCCTAGGACTGAGCCCTGGGGAACACCACTTGTAACCGGTTTAGAGTCAGACCTAGCTCCCACAACTCTTACCATGTGGGTTCTGTCCGTGAGCCAGTTGGCAACCCATCTCGTGATGTAGGGGTTTATATTAAGGCTTGTGAGCTTGTCTATAATACTCTATAGCCTGGTAGTCGTCTCAAAGAAGTCCACCAGGTTTAGGGAGGCTGCCCTTAACAAAGCAAAGCTGAACTGGGGGGGGTCCAGTGTTTGGAGGCTCCCAATGTCTCTGTTTAATTAGATCCATGATGATGTGCTCCAGCTTTGCAGACCCAAGCTAGTCAGGCTTATATGGGATAGTTTCCTTGGGTCCATTGTGGCTCCACCTTTGTGGAGTGGAATAACACATGTCCCACACTGGATCTTTGAATGACACCAGAAGCAGCAACAATTGAATTGATAATTTTTTTTCTATACCGCGGGTAACATTCTTAGTGAGGGCTTAGTGAGGCTCAGGGTCAGGGAGTCAAACCGCCCTGGACTCACGTGATCAGAGAGCTCTTCCATGTCTCTTTTTCATGTAGTCAGGGGAGTACTGCTCAGGTCATGCACACCAACATGGACAATGACAAAGTCATATTTTGTACTTGTTCTGGAGTGAGGTCACCTGTTGTGTGTGTTGGGTATTATTTGCCTGCTTAAGGGCTGTTGCATGGCACTTTACTGGTTTTTTGTATGTGTTGTTGGTTTCGGTTTTGGGGGTTGGAGGTTGCTTGGATGTCTGCTTTGGAGGTCTCTTGACCTCTATATCTTTAGAAAATTGCATAATTGCACAAATCCCTTTATTTCTAGCATTTTCAAGTTTCATGAGAGAAATATTTAATCGAAACAAGAGCCTGAATCTTCTGCCCAAAATATGCAACTGTTTGCTTAACAAAATGGGTATCACTGTTGTGTGTTTAGAGTTTTTAAATTCTCCTTGGTTGGGTTTCAAATGCTGAAAATGAGTTTCAAAGTCAGTCAGAGAGTTTTTTTTAGTAGAAGTTCTTTTTTCATTCTGACTGTGTTTTGTTTAGCAAACATCTTATCAGTGTTTGTACTAGAAAATTTAAAATAAAAGTTTTAAATTAAATCCAAATATATATATAATCATTGTAGAAGTAAAGCAGAAAGCAGTATGTACACTGAGAGTTTTGAACAGTGTTTATGGCAACTGGGGAGAAATAGCCAAATAATGGGTTTGTTGACAAAAAAGCACTGGTTATTAGAGTAACCAATTTTGCAGCATGAAGCATTTTCTGAAGAATAAGAAGCATGAAACTCTAATGTCCAACATTATTGTCTGTAATCATTTGTGATATATGAGGGGCAGGTTAAATATAAGAGACAAAATTAGGAGTATTCTGTAAAAGCAGGGTTTGTTGAGAAATATGGAGGTGTATACATCTGTTTGAATGTGTACGTGTGTGAGGAAGAGGATGATGGGGGTGCCTGTTCCAACACGATGCACATGCTGCTAATGGTTATTATTGAAAGCACTAGCGGTAATACCTCATGATTCAGAGAGATGCAAATTAGCTGATTATGAGGTCTTTTCCAACTCTTTTGGCTGCAGCAGTTTGTGCACATGCAGGATAGTTTTCTGGATTATGGCCTAAGTTTAACAGTTCTGTTACACGCAGTTAGTCATTAAGTAATAATCTCTGGCTTTCCCTTCAGTCATAAAGATTACTTGTGCTCAATAAAGATATAATAACCATGGAAACCCTTAAATAAACATCTTTTCTCATCTCTTAACACATTTCCCCTTCAAACCATCCACAACTAATCATGACTCCTTCAAATATTCTTCCTTATTCATAATTAAGACCCATAACTATATATATATGAGATATAATACCATAGTGGCTAGTTAAAAAAACCCTCAGTCAAAAATCAGACAGTCTAGAATATAATCATACTAACTTATAATATTGTAATTAATTATCTTTCAAAAGCATCAACAGTTGGATGCAATAATAGTTCATTTCTAGTCCATGTGTGAAGATGTTAAAAACAATAGTATTCTGTCTTTATGAAAACATTGCAATTATGATTATTTGACAGTTCACCCTAGATAATAATATTAAGCTCAGTAACATAATTCGTACTTCCAAATGGGCATTTAAATATTCAACTGAAGTAATAGTTTTGTGTTGTTGCGTTGTTCAAGTATCCAAATAGATGATTAGCTGTTAAAGTCAAGCAGCAGGAAAATCAGACGCCATAGTGTATACAGGTGTCTTTGCAGTTATTTATATATCATCAGACAGTTCATTACATTTATTAATAACAGCATGCTAATGCCTCATGACATGCAAACTGTAATTATTCACATATACCTACACAAACATTCTTAATATAAATGAAGCACTGCTGGTTATATATCATTTCATTTCATTTACTTATATGTCATTATATATTGCATTAAGCTTATTAAAATTTATATTCAAACCTCTTAGTAACACTATATTCTATGCTAGAATCCAACAATTTGTTCCAACCCTTAAATAATGCAGTGATAAATTTAGCAAGTCTCCCTAATTAGTAGTATTTCAACCCAGTTACATTATTCAGACTTCTAAATGGGAATCTAACCAAAAGAAACTATTTTTTTAATCAATGTACATTATTCAAGATTCAAGCGAACTCCCACTTACTGAGCAGAACACTAGTAAAATCAAAAGTATTCACATACTAAGTTCTTCTGGTTCAAACATGTACAAAGTTAATCCACTTCTATTGAAAAAATCCATATTTGGCAATATAAGCGTTATGTTATATAGATTCAGCATCAGAGGCCACAAAGAGTAGCTGATACATCCATATGCTTTTACATTTAATGGAAACAGATCCAGTGGGTTACACTCTGTGTTGTTCACTGCCACTGGTTAAGTTATCTGATTTAAATTTGCACCATACCTCTGAAATGTACAGATTTTTGCAGATTATCAAGATTTTTGCTTCATATTTTTGGGCTATTTTTCATAAAATTGTGGTTTTCTGGCAAATCATTACCAAATTACTAAAGACTGAAGTCAGAAAATTTTATTTTACTTTTATTTAACATTTGTTTACCAGGAAATTCCAACTTGGAATGAATACAATTTTCAGTGGAGGCCTGGGAAGAAATGCTCCAGACGCATGTCGTTGTAACATGGAAGGAAACTGGAGCACCCAGAGGAAAACAACACGAATGCAGGGATGACATGCAGACTCAACACAGAAGGCAACCCAGCCAAGAATCAGCCCACAGAACCTCTTGCTGTGAGGCGACAATGCAACCACTGCACCATTGCGCTGTCCATAATAAATAATGACAGATATTTGAGTTTCAGACTTCTTACCCTTCAGAAAAATTAATTCTATTGCAAAACCTGTTATTCTGTCAACTCTCTAAGTTTGTAAGAGCAATATTTAAAAATGATCCCTATTTTTGACCCTTTGAACTTCCATTATTTATGGCTTTGCCCAGATTTCTTGCTCTAAGTGGTTGAGAGGTATGTTTGCTGCTTGCTACTGATTACCTTACTCTGTATAATGCTGTCACTTTTTTTTGCATCTGCAATACTATGGTTGTTGCATTCTATATTTTTATATCATTTAGTATCACATATTTCTAGTCCAGTTTGTCACTTTCCACTTCTGTCTTACACCAAGAGTAAGTTATTAAGCTAACCTGTTTTCTCATACTCCTTTCTGCTGCAGTGGCCGTTATGGAATCTCAGTCATCTCTTGTGTTGATAGTTTGTAGTACTAGGAATTTTGAAGTAGTGTAGTAACTGCCATATGCTTATTGAAAACTCTACTGCTGCCTCAAAAATGATTCAGTATATGAGAGATGTAAGTATTTATTTAATTTATAGGCTACCTTTCCATCTCAGAACACATTTGGTAAGCACAACATACTCACACTTACAGCACAGAGCCCTTCTGCTATGCCAGCTTTGAAAACATTGCCTATGCCTCCCATAGTAAGTACTAAGAAACCGTAGCCATTTGTTCACGCAGCACATGGCCACCTTCACCCTTCATGTCCAAAGCCAGTACACATGCCTCAAGGAATTGCAAAGTGCTGACTCTAAATCCATAAGGCCCACTGATACCTCATCCACATCCACACAAAGTAATATTTTAGTAACAGATTACTCTGTTGTCATGCATATGCTCGTCACCTTCACCAGGCCTGATAATAATAGACTGAGTGCTTTCCTTCCAGAGAAAGGATCCAGGATGAAACAAGAGTATTTAGATCATTCCATACCAGCAAATATGATTATGACCTGATAGTGATCCACATCGGGAGCTGTGGGTGGAGCGAATGATCTAAGACAGAGTACCAAGAGGGATATCATTAAATTTGCTATGGATGTGTCAAAAGTAGGAAAGACACTGTTCTTTTGTGATATTTTGCCATCATCCAGAATGGTGCCAAGATTCACAGACAAGATAATTGGATTTAATAAATGGCTATGAAGCTGATGTCATTCTCCTGGGTCCCGATGGCCGGCAAACTTTTCTGCTTTGGTGGGTATGATCTAAACCTCTCTTAACAATGCTTTCATGTTCCCACTAAAGCTTATGCTGCCCATACAGTACTTTTTTAACTTGGGTCCATGTGCTGGGCATTGCAATCTAGTAAATTCTAATTTAGAACATGTTAAGGTAACTCTAATAAGTGACAGCAGGCTTAACAAATAACATGTTCAAACTTGAGGGACGATAATCTGAACACTTCCATATATGTATAGTTGCAGAGACATGGTTTCAAAGCAACAAAAACACTCCCTATATTCCAGTGTTTATTACCTATTATGCTTTCAGACCCATTTGGAATTGTGGGTGTTATCACACCTTATGATCGATTCCTCAGCAAAGCAAATGTGAACTCCAAGATGTCCAGATCAACGTAAACAAGATTAATTACCCCTTCATAGCTAGCTGTATAGCACACTCTGTATGTTCCCTTCTGAGCACAACAGCTGCATTCAGTCATTTGCTGAAACCCAATTAAACACAATACAGATCTGCTGGTGGACTTCAACTATCCCTCAATAAACCGGCTGACCTACATTGCCAGTGGTTGGTATGCTCACTGCTTCCTGGATGCTATAAATGTTAACTTCTTTGTACACATAGTTCGTAACCTTACTAGGGGCTAAATAACTCTTGGTCTTGTCCTCACAAATATTGGAACTTCTTGTACATCTCTATAGGTATCATTTTCCCTTGTTAAATCAGGCCATAGAGCAGTGACCTTTTCATTTAAATACAGAGCACTTCCCTTACTAAACTGTGTGCTTCTGGCTTTCTCAAAACCAAACCTCCTTCAGTTAATTGACAAAATAAATAAATCATGCTACAATTCTCCTCAATCAGATCCTGTTAATAAAGCTGATGACCCTTAGTTCCACTTAAACTATTGAGATCAAACAGTATAATGTAAGCATCTGAATTATTTGAATAGCAGTCAGTGTTCAAAACATGTACAACTGTATTATCAGCATTATAAAGATTACCTTTACAAATTATAAGCAATAATAAAGAGCTAAAAGCTGCATAAAATTTATTATATTTGCATTTAACAATTAGAATGATATCAAAAGTTGCAGGCTTGCCTGATGTTTAATTGCTTCTTCCATTCACAAGCAGGTATTTAGAAACTAGAAGTAAAATCCATCATGAACAACAGATATACTTTCGTACTAAAATTTTATAATAGAAGTGCCAGCAAGGACCTGCAGTGGTACTCACCACTCAGATACTGATGTTGCAGATATCATAACTGTACCTCTGTTACTGCACTCGTACAGTTTAAAATTAATCACAGAGACATATAACGTCTTTGCAGCCAGTAGCAACTAGTTGGTGAACAAGATTAAACAGCTTTATTATTCCATTGATGTTTTTCCATTCATTTTTCAATACTGTCTATGATGGCTAATTTGCACCACTCAGGAAACCAGGCTGTTCACTCTTTCCAAAATCCATTGCAGTCTGCCACAGTAATCCTTGTAACCATGCTAAGGCTGACTTTGACTTCATGAAGTCCTACATAATACTTAGAAAAATACCTTCAACACAGGCACAAAAGTCAATGTAGATGTAAATCTTTGCCACCTAAAATTCTTTTACTGTATCTAAATATTGCAGCCTTTGCTGAAGGGTACTAGCAGAAAAAATGTGGTAAAAAATACACTACAACCTTCAAATGTACACACCATTCTTGGTTGGCACGACTGCCACAAAAGCCTGCTTTTCATCATGTCATGAAACAAACTAAATCAGTATAACCTGTAGTTTACTAAACTGCGTCTCCACTGAAGACACTTGCAACCCCCTTGCCTTTTCACCTCCAGTCCATGGCTGAACACATGACATTTAATTACCTCTTGCTAATGTCTGAAAAAAAAAGCCTCTGTCAGGATATGAACCTGGACCAACTCCTGCCTGAAGTCCATAGCATATTCATTGACCAAATTTCTACAAAAATGAAAATGGAAATCTTTACTTCTTCTGTTTTAAGTGCTAAAACATTAGCACTGCTTATTTCATTTGGACTTGGATTAACTATCATTGTTTAATTTCTGTTAATTATCATAATATCCCCATATTACATTTTTTTCAGCCTGTGTTCCATCTTGCCAGTTCTATTGTAAGGAATCAGCCTACAGAGCAGCCCATATTCTTTAGAATTTCCCAGTGGAGTTTTGATTTTCACTGAAAGCTATAGAAGCATGGAGATTAGTTACAAGGCATTGCTATGAACACAGTTCAAACTTTCTCTTTAATGAGAGCAGTTAAAGGAAATGTGTATTGATTTGGGTGTAATTAAGGAATTAATTACAGTAGTCCCAAACAGTACATGAATCAATAACATGCTGACAACCATAAAAGAAGCTTATTTGACAATGTTCTTATAAACAGAAGCATGCCACCCATTTACTCCTTTATACTCTGTGTTGTTGATATAATTAGGTAGATTATAGTCCAATCACTATCAAAGTTTGATGTATTCTGTATTGCAACTATATTCAAAATATTTTATTTCAAATCCAGGTACAACCAATCTTTCTCTAAGCATTTATTTTATGCTACCACATAAGGTAAAAGAAAATCATGTTTATAGTTTAGAAGTTTATCTGAGGACAGTAAGCACTGTTCACTAATGTTGTTAACCACTGGACCTCCAAGCCCATGTAATCAGCAGGTGTAACAATTGCCGTTAGTTGCATGCTTCTGCTTTCATGGTGTTGAAAAGCTATTCATAATATTTCAGAGAAACAATATAGACTCATTTTCCTTCTGGAACCTCAGCCATAACTAATGGGAATAAGAGGGAGGCAAACGCTGGTGCAAGCTGTTAGGGGACACTATCAGCAAATGTTAGTGTTGCAGGAGTGCAGTGATTTATGAAGCTACAAGGATATCACGGCTTCATAAATGAATGCATTTGTGGTCACAGCTGAAGTGCTGAAAACACAATGCATAAATGTGTGGTAGTCACTGAAGCAAGCAGCTAAAGGTTCTCGAGTTCAGTTCCCAGCTGTGGTACTTGTCTGTGGAGTCTACCTGTTCTCTTTATATTTGTGTGGATACTCTCTGGGTGTGCCTGATTCTTCCTATATTTCAAAGATATGCAGTAAGTGGGTTGAGGATTATAAATTATTCTTAGTTGGGAGGGGGTGCATGTGTGACACAGAAGAAAGACCTGGTAACCTGTTTCTCTTTCCCACCTTTGCCTTGTAAACTTTGTGGATAACAGTGGCTGTCCAGAGAGAAACTCTAGGACTCAGCTTTGACTCCTGAGAAAGAGAAGGAGAGAAGAGTGTGTTTATATATCTCTGTCTATCTGGTCTATACACACACACACACACACACACACACACACACACACACACACACACACACACACAGATAGTAAGATAGATAGATAGATAGATAGACAGATAGACAGATAGATGGGTGTATCCATGTGTCTATTGTATTTGTCCTTGCCCTTTTTTGTCTCTGCTGTGGACAAAAAGGGTTCAACTACCAGCACATTTATGAGTTAAGAAGTGATAAATAAAAGAATCACTAAATAAAAAAAAATAAATGTTTTGCTTACCACTTACCCATCATGACCACACACACAGTTACACTAATATAACATTGCAATATAGAGAACAGGTTTTGGCTAAATATCATAATTATTTTAACTCCAGTATTTTTAATACAGTTTCAGTGTCAGACATTTAATTTAACTCACCCAACTCAGGACTGACAAACATTTGTATGATAGGGTTTTTTAGGCAGGAGGAAAATGGTGGCCATAGAAAACTGAGGGTTCAGCTTTAAAAAGTTGAAAAGTCTTCCAAGTAATGATGGGCTTATGGTCACTTATCATGTCTGGATAATTTGTACTTTGGCACGTATTTTATATACTGGTGGTGACATTATATCCTCAGTGTATGTTAGACTTGGTAGTGAATTTAAGTAATTGTTCAAGGCCATAGAATTTGAGGAACCCATTTTTGATGTGGATCTAACTATTTTAGATTAGGGTCATATAAAGGCATTAAGGTATCTTTTGATCTATATGTTCATAAGTAAAAGCAGCAGGAATTTAAGAGTAAGTGATGCAAATTGAGGAGGGACGCAAGCGAGCTATGCATAGTTTAGTTTTATGACACCCCCAAAAGGAGTCAACTGCTACCTGTTTTGGTGTTAAATCATAGATGGTAAAATGCTAACTATAAATGTTTTTAACCATAATTGCCAGCCCACTACCACTTCTAGATGCAGTTATATTATTATGACTGTGTCTATAGTTACACTTCCTGATTTGTGAGAGTTTGTACTGAGCCGTTAACCATGTTTCTCTTTAAGGCAGAATTGTGGCATTTCAGAGTCCTGAAATCACATAAGTTTCATTTGTTGATGATGAAGATGATGATGATGCCACAGTTAATATTATCATTTCTTTTTTTCAAGTTGTAGGGTGTTACATGAGTGAACAGTGTGTTTGTTATTGATGAGAGTGTGTGTTTTTTTTTCTTTTCACTCTTCATAATTTATCAGATATCTTATTAAAGTCAGTGCATGTCATGTCAGTTTAAGTCAGCTTCTGAAAGAATGTTTCTTCTGCCAGTATGTACTAGTGTAAAGGATCCACATTCTTTAAATGCAAGTTGAACCTCTTCCTTGTAGTTTTTCTCTGATGGCAAAATGCCTTGCTGAGAAATAAAATCTTACATAAATCCACTTCCACTGCTATGTCTAGTATACACTCAGAAAGTAAGGTCATCATTACCAAAATATGAAATACATACCAAAGTATAAAAAAAGAGAAAGAATCACTTAGCAGTGTTTCTAGAACAAATAAATGGTAATGCATATAGAGAGGGCCATAAAATTATTGTTCAAATGTTTTAATTGTTTAGAAAGCAAACGTTAACAGGTATGGGGCTGATGACTTAAGAAAGGAACTGTTCAGATGTTAGAGATCATGAACTCGAGTGCCTGTTGTATATAGTTAAAAGTGCTGAAGGAAAGACAACAGTCATGGCAGCATTTTCTTCTTTCTTTCTTTGTAAAAGTTGTGATAAGCAGGAACAGTGATGATGCATTACATAGAACTGAGCACTTCATCAGGATGAAGAGATCTTAAGATGGAAGTAAATCAGCAGACAGTTCTAGAAAGGAAAACAATGATGGTGGAGAACAGAGATCTTAAGTGTGAAGGAAGAAGCCATTAGATGTGTGCCAAATAGGTAGTCCAGATTCTGGATCAGGTCTATCTTAAACAGTGGATGGAGTTCACATGCTGTAAGAATTATAAGAAATATTGAGATCAAGGAGTCCCCAAACTGATTTCTTGAAATATAAGCAATTAGAAGATTGAACTTAGTATCACATTTGCAGGCGAACAACATAAACAAACACTACAGAAAACACAGCTACAAAACAAGTTGCTTCTCAAGCAAGTTATTGCCCTTAAAGCAGCAAGGCTGAGACAGGTCTATGTCATATCTTCGAACAGCCACATTGACGAACATCATATCATTGACAGTGCAGGCTTTCAAACTGTTCTGACTGAGATCAGTCAGATGAGATGATTATGGTAGGGATCAGGAAATATGCCCTTTTCCCCAGTGTAGTGTGATCTTGGAATTTGGTATATATAATTAGCAGGGGATGTGGGGGTCGACGGCCTGCATTGTCAATGAGATGACATTCAGCAATGTGGCAATTCTATGACATGATATCAACCCAGGCAGAGACAGTACATCTGATAATATCTTATTCATAGGTAACTCCAAACTCAGACACACAGATGCACCACTCACCAGGATGAGCAAATACAGAGTAACAGCTACCTCATAGGTGCCAGTATCTGCAATGTCACTAGGGCCCTCAAGTCCCTTCACCCTAAGTATACATATGACATGAAACTTGTGCATGTAGGAGTGAATGACTTGAGGCATACCTGTTTGGATCATATGAAGAAGGAGTGCCTTTCTTTAGACAAGGTGTGTCTCCTCAAATTTCTTACATAGCCAATGAAAATCAAAACTAAATAAAGGTAGCACTGCTCAACACTAGAAGCCTAAACAGGAAGTTGCACTCCTTGCAGTTATTCCTAACTCTTGAAAATATAGATATATGCATAGTTACTGAAACATGGTTTTAGAACAGTGACAACACTCCCCAAATGCAAGGTTTCAATGCTTATCACTCTTTCAGACCCAGTGAAGAAAATGATGATGTTACTGGAGGCTTATTTCTGTATTCTAAACAAGTCATTCATCCCTATGAAACCTAACACTATTCTGTTGGGACACTTCAACTATCCCTCCAGTAACTGTGAATCATGCACACCTCAAATAAATGCACACAGTGATACCTGGCCTTTATTAATGCCAACTTATAGATTCATATTTTCATAGATTGTTACTAGGCTAATGACCCGGGGGGGGGGGTGTCTTTCTCAGCATAGCATAGTTTCCCCAAAATAATAACGATGTCCTGTTTCTGAATAAGACATTGAGAGCCAGGCATTTACAAGATAACTCTGTCTGTAAGGGACAAGGGTGGCAGGACTGGTGTAAATTTCCTATTCCCCATCAACTGGTCTATGTTCCACTTGGGAAATAGACACACTTGGCATCACATGGATGGAAGCCTGTTCCATAGGAAGGACAGTCTCTAGGCCAAAAGAATGGCCCCTTCCCATACCAGGAACTCTACAGACCAATTAGTTCAAGTCCCAAGTAGGGGGGTTCAGAAATATTGAACCTGCATCTCACTAATATAACCACCCTATGCGCAACACATACAGTTACCATGCCACTTGTCAAATCTAACCACCGTTCGGTGTTACTCAGTGTGAGGGTGAAACCTGGCTTACCATGAAACCCATCAGTCTTTAAATTCAACTATAAGGTAAACCTAGTCTAGTTAACTAATGACCTGATTATAGTTAAGTGTCCTACTCACCTCAATGAAGCCATCTGGCATGCCGCCACATTTGCAAGTAATTTCCATGTCAACCTCAAAGCATGCATCTGGCCTTATAAGACATAGATGCACAGCCAAATTCAGGTGTCAAGAAATGCAGCTTGAAGCATGGATCCAAGCTGGCCAAAACTGTGTAAATGCCATTTTCATACAAGTCAGAAAATCTCCTTGTTAAGGATGTTATCAGTTCACTGACTGTCATTTTGATTCCATTATCAGCTACGTCTTTCTGGAGATACAAGACACAGCTGGTAGAATCATTGAAAAACAAGAATTGTTGCAGCTTATTTCATGCGTTAGTTGTTAAAATGGCCTAAGAATTGCAACAATTCTTGCTGCTAAAGCCCACTCGTTTGTTGTCAGAGACAGCGTCTTGCTGGATTTGTCGTCACATTCAGCAACGTACACAGACACAGCTCCCTTTTGCTCCAACAACCGATCCAACATCTGATACGTTGAATTCTACCTGGCGACAACATCCTGATGAAGCTGATGTTTTGGTACACTGAGTTCCTCTTGGATGGCATGAAGGCATGAGGTAACACTTGAAGAGTGTCGAAAATGTCCTACGATCTTCCATGACAATGTTATCAAGTCAGCAACAGATGGCTGTGTCAGAATTGCATCATTCAGAGCCAGCTGCAGAGTGTGTAAAAAACAACTGACACTGGGCAAATCTGCATCCCATAACGCTTTGGCCATGTTGGCACCTCTATCATGTAAGACCAAGTGGACGCGTTCTTTGTCAATATTCCAGAGATTCATCATGTCAAGAAGAGCATCAGCTAGTCAAGACCCATTGTGCTGTCCATTAAATTTTTGACAATGAAGGACGGCAGATCTGCATGCAAATGTGTCATCAATCCAATGCGCAGTTAAGCTCATGAAAGATTCTGTTGTTGTCTGTGTCGTCCATGTGTCTGTGGTTAGACAGAGAAATTGTGCTTCACTGATAGCAGTCTGCACTGTGTTGTACATCTCTGGTATGAATTTTTCAGTGAAGTATTTGCGGCTTGCGAACATGTATCTAGGCTCAAGTACACCAATCAATTCTTTAAAGCCTCTATCATCATCAATTGAGTATGGCTGGATGTCAATGGCAATCGTTTTTGCGATGGCATGATGTATTTTTTTCACCTCAGGACTATGAATTGACCATGTTTTTTTCCTTGCCAATCATGTCGCTCAGTGTTTGCTGAACCTTGCCATTCTGCTGAGTGTCAGACGTCCCAGTTGCTGTTGCTGCTTTCTTCTTGTTAACGACTTCTTTGTATTCCTCAGGATGCTTATATGACAAATGATTATTTAGTGGAGATGTTGTAAATGACTTTGCTGATCCACCTCCGCGAGAGATGACCACTTTGCACAACTGCCACATTGTTTTCATTGTGTCATAACATATCTTGAAATAATTCCAAATTGGACTTCGCTTATCCATCGAGTGAACTACCCAAATGTAAACTTCACTTAAGTTACAGCTATAATACGATCAATCAAAAATAAGTTACAGTGTCAATAATATGCTGATGACTGTCCTATACATCAATAAGCTCACTGGTGCAACCATGGCCTAGCATGCACAGGCATAAAAGATCTAACATGATGCCAGCCACCTCCCTTCAATACATTCCACCACAGCTTTTTTTTTTTTTTTTTTTTTTTTTTTTTACACAGTATCCTATTGATTCCATGTTAAGGTAGGTAAAATCTTACAGGTACAACGTTACGAAATACGGACGGCCCACCATTTGACATGGACCATGCTGCAGCTACAGCTACAGACTGGTTGCACCAGTGAGCTTACTCACGTACAGGACTGTATATACAGAGATACACGGACTGTTCGTATTCGGTCTAAGCGCCACTATTCGGCCAAATATGAATAGACTATTTGGCCTGCTATTCGGAACCGAAGTGAATACGAAGCAAATATTCGGTACAGCCTTACTACAAACCAACATAGCAAAACAAACACATGCATGGACCCTACATATAAGCAGGGGGGGCAAGCCCCCTGCACCCCCCCACACCACCCCTACTTATATATACTAACTCCGAGGTAGCACTAAAAACACAAACACACAAAAACCATCACTACACATTCTACACTCTCCCTGCACAAACACACATCACATATGTACAAATACCACCACTCTCAACACTTACACACTCACAATCTCACCTACCTACCCTAACCCACACCTCTGAACTCCAAAAACACTTGCGCACACTCAAATCCCTACCTAAAACCCCTACTAATACTAAAACATCACTTACCTACAGATCCAGCTACATCCACATACCAGACCGCACATTACGAACACAGGGAATCCCACCTCACGTATGCACCTCCACAACCACCGATTCGACATTTCCTCATTCGGCAATCTGCACTTTCACACAAGTGCAGTTTCGACACTTCGGTCTCGAGTAACTGAAGTTTGATATTTCAGTTATTCGAGATTCTGAAGTGTAAACATATATGGGTCTACCTCAACTCAACGAAATTACATTTCTCCAAAACATAATTAGGTGATCCCTTTTTCATGAAAGTGCATTTTTTTGAAAATGCACTTTCGCGAAAAGGCAACTAAGCAAACAGCAATGGAGGTTGTTGCTTAGATCATGGCACAGCAGGGATAACCCTTTTCCCCACTGTAGTGTGATCTCAGAGTGAGGATATATAAGTAGCTGGGGTGTGGGGGTGCAGGGGGGGGCTTGCCCCCTGCATAAACGTGGTTAGTGCTGTATTTCTTTTTTTGTTATGGGGGGGGGGGGTGTTGTTGTGTTTTTTTTGTTTTGTTTTCACTTAGTTTCTTTTTCGCGAAAGTGCATTTTGAAAAAATGCACTTTCGGGAAAAACGGGTAGAGAGATTATGTTTGTAGAAACGTAATTCCATTCATTGAAATGAGACCCATATATATATAGGTTCATAGGTTCATAGGTAGGTACTAGGCTATCGGCCCAAGGGCTTAAGTAAGTCTAGCCAACAAGGTTCCCTAGCTTATGCCACCCAAAAAAGTTATTTTCCCATGCCACTGCCGAGCAGAGACACAGAAGTGTTCCCCGGGGTGTATTTCCTATTTCCCATCCACTCATCAAGATTTTTTTGAAGAGTGCTAATGAAGAACTTTGATTGACATAGATGGGTAGCCAGTTCCAGAGTATGGGAAGTCTCTGGGACAGGAATCTATCCCTCCAGCATGTCCTGTTTATTGTGGTGACAAGGTTTAGGTCCCTAGAGGATGTAGCTCGGAGGGATTGGGATTTCTTTAGGAGTAGCATGTCCAACAGCTCTAGGTTTGACATAGCTTTATATGTTAGGCAGAGATCACCTCGGAGTAGGTGATATGCTACGGAGTAAAGCTGGAGTTTTTTGAGGCGGTCAGTGTAGGGCATTTGTTTGAGGCCAGTAATCCTCTTTGTGAGGTACATCTGTGGCCTTTCCAGCTGCTGCAGATGTCTTGTGAGGTACATTCCAAAAGGGGCATTGTACTCTATAATGGGTCTAATGAGTGTCGAGTAGAGGGGAACAATGATCTCTTTTTTCCTGGATGAGAACCCTTTTATGATGAGGTGTGCCATGTAGAAAGACTTCCTGACTACTGTGGCGATGTGACTATCAAAGGAGAGACTACTGTCCACCTGGGTCACAAGGTCTCTTATCACACATAGGTGTTAAGTAGATTGCTGCCTATGTGGTAGTTCATGGGTACAGAGTTTTTACCAAAGGGGATGACACTGCACTTTTTGGCATTGAACTTGAGGCCATGGCTCTGACACCAGGCATCTGTCTCAGCGAGGCCCTTCTATAGGATGTCCACATCATTTGGGGACTTGACTATGGCTCCTAGTTTGCAGTCATCTGTGAACTTCATTAGCCAGAGGTCTTCTGTGTTAGCCTGTACTTCAGAGAAGTAGATACCAAACAGGAAAGGTCCTAAGACATAACCCTGTGGTACTCCACTTGCCACTGCCTTGAGGTCAGATTTGTAGTCTGCAACTTTTACAGTGTGGGTTCTGTCAGTGAGCCAGTTGGCAACCCATCTTGTGACATAGGGATTTATACCTAGTTTGGTGAGTTTAGTTATAATTCCAGTATGGGGTATGGTATCGAAAGCCTTGGCGAGGTCAAAATAGGCTGTGTGAACCACCTTACCCTCATCTACGGTTTTGAGGACTGCCTCAAAGAAGTCGATCAGGTTCAGAAGGCATGATCTGCCTTTCACAAACCAGAACTGAGTGGGATCCAGAGTTTGGAGGTTACCAATGTCTTTGTTTATGAGTTCCATGATGATACGTTCCATGGCCTTGCAGACCAGGCTTGTCAGGCTAATAGGTCAATAGTTCCCAGGATCAGTGGTGGCTCCCCCTTTGTGGAGTGGGATAACTGTTGCTGTGCGCCATTCAGTGGGCACAAAGCCTGATACGAGGCTATTACTGAACATGGTGCTTAAGTGGGGAGCCAGTTCATTCTAAAGTTCGTGTACGCAGCCTGGGATGTTGTCCGGTCCCATGGATGCTGTGATTTGGGCTTTAGAGAGTGCAGCTTTTACCTGCGTAGTTGTGATTACATGGACTCTGCATTCTTCCTGTATAGATATGGGCCCTTTAGTGGGTGAGTGGGGGGGTAAAGTTAGCACTGAACCTATCTGCCAGGATGATGGCAATATCAGTTGGTTCTGTAATTTTCGTGCCTTTGTGCTGTAACTCAGAGCAAATCTGGGTGTTGCCATCGAGATTCTTGACATAGCTATAGAATGCTTTGTGGTTGTCCTTAGAATTAGTGGCAATTTTGTTTTCGTAGCTAGCTTTGGAGGATCTTATAAGGGATCTCAGCTTCTTACTGAGGCTGACCAGGGAGCTCCTCCACTCATGGGATTTTACTCTCTTTTGCAACAGTTTCTTCCTTCTGTTGTACAGTTTGTTTATGGCAGGGGACCACCAGATTGGCTTCATTTTTTTGGGAGGATAGTGTCTTGGTTCTGTTTGGGATAGCACGATCCATGCACTCGTATAGAGTGCATTTGTGTAGGATTCAGCAGTTGTAACTGTATTGTCCATCTGCATGGGTGTCATGAAGTTCACCACTTCTGTTTTAAGAAGCATGACGTTGGCTTTGGAGAAATTTTTTACCATGGTTTCCTTAATGGGGGGTGGGGCGGGATGTGGATATCAAGGGTGATTAGCTTATGGTCGGATCGGACCAACGAGGAGTTGACTTCAGGTGTGGAACACTGGTCACTCATGTTGGTAATGACTAGATCTAGGATGTTGTTGCCCCTGGTGGGGGTGTGGATAAGTTAACCCAGGGCATTGGAGTTTATGAATTCCAGAAAGCGTTGAGCTAAGGAGTTGGTACATGAGTAGTTTTCCCAGTTAATGGTGGGGTAGTTGAAGTTGCCCATTATTAGGGTGTTTGGTTGAACCCTAATATTTTCCAGTACATCAAGAAAAGAGGAGTGGGAATCCTGGGGCATGGTGCGGGATCTGTAGCAAGCTACAATTTGGATTGCAGTTTTGCCCAGAGTTAGTTGCATTTGGATAACCTCGGACGCATTATGCTGAGCAACTAGCCTGGAGGTGTGGATACCCTTAATGAATATGGACACACCTCCACCTTTGGTGTTTCGGTCCAGGTTACATGGCTGAAAAGTGTGGTATGAGTTATAGCCTGGTAGTGCAGGGGTGCTCTCTGAAGCCTTGAACCAGGTCTCAGTCACTGCACAGATATCGATGTTCTCCATTTTAAGGAGTGCCTCGAGTGAGTGCATTTTGAGATTTAGACTTCTAGCATTGAGTAGCATTACCCTCAGTTTTTGCTTGCCTGTTCCTGTTACGGTGGTGAATTTGTTATTTGAACCTTGCCTAAAAAAAGCATTATAGGGGCAGCAAGAGCCTTAGCCAGTATCCGGAATCCCAGGGGCGACAGGTGCAGGCCATCTGTGTCAAAGCATCGTGGTCTGTCAACCATGTCATCCCAAGGAGACAGATACTGGATTCCCTTAGAATGACACCAGAAGCTTAGCCAATTGTTGAAGTCAATTATTTTGTCCTTGTACTGCAATATCATTCGGGGTGATGGCAGAATGCTACTCAGGGCTAGGGTCATACCTGCCTGGGCTACAAGATCGGAGAGCTCTTCCATGTCTCTTTTCATGTAGTCCAGGGAGGTATGTCTCAGGTTATTCACACCAACATGGACAATGACAGAGTCATATTTGTACTTGTTGTGGAGTGACCTGAGTGCATGGGTTATGTGGAGGATCCTGGCACCCGACAGGCAGCTGACAGTAACCTTCACCTTGTTTAGCCTGGTGAGTGGGACATCAGTGTGCCTGACTATAGAGTCACCTATGACTAGTGTGTTGGGTACGTTGTTTTGCCTTATTGGCTGTGGTTGAGTGGCACACTGAGTCTGTGGGCTATATGTCATTTGGGTTGTGTTGGGGGATGGAGGTCGCTTGCGTTTCTACTTTGGAGATCTCTGTTGCTTAGACAGATTATTATTGAGAGCCTCCAGGAATGTTTTTGTGTTACTATGTGTGGATTTTGGTGGTGTAGATTTAGTGAGACTATGTGATGAGTGTGGTGTGGTGCAAATGTTTACCTTCTCCTCATGACTGTCAAGTTCAGTCTTGGTTGGAGAGAGCTTTACCTCCAGTTTGGCTAGATAAGTGCATCTCTCACAGGTTGTAGTGTTGGATGGTAGGAGGAGAGGGTTGTCTTTGTACATGAGGCAATTTCTACATTGCCTCAAGATGCCCAGATTCATCAGATAGACAGGAGAGAACACTGGGAGATGACCCTTGGACATGCCTGAATAAAAAAATATTTTCCTCTAGATAAGTGAGGAAAGTGAGTACAAGAGCTGTTTTTCTCTAAGCAAGTGAGAAAAGTAAGTACAAAAACTGTTTTCCTCTAGGTAATGAGGAAGATTGAGTGCTATAGTAATTAGTAGCTTATTTAGTGCTTACAAGTTCTGAACAAGTGCTGAGCATGAATAAGCAAATTTAAGTGCTAAAACTAAGAATCTGTATCTGTACTAGATGAGTTACAGGACAGAAACAAGTGCAAATGCAGGCTGTCAAATCAGAAAGTTGAGAGAGATGGAAGATATTGCCCAAACGGCCAATAACTACAATTTCTGGTCATGAACCACTCCTTATGTGGTAGACAGCTTACCTAGTGCTTATCACTCCCACTGATAAGCTAGAAGACTTCCCTCCAACACAGAAAGGCTTGGGGGGGGGGGGGGGGCTCAGAAGCTTACATGCAGTCCTGGATACAGCAAATCTGTATCTGGAACACTAGTTACAGGAAAGGTAGGAAACAGGCTTACAGTTTTTTTTTTACAGAAAAGTAGCAAAAACAGTAGTAAAAACAATTTGCATGCAGTGCAAGCTAGCACACTTGAGTATGTAGCAATATTAGACCAAACACAGTTTAAAGAATGCAATTAAATTAAAAAGGACTAAAAGCAAGTGCAGAAAGAGCTTATTAGGTAGAATGTGGTAAAGAGATGGCACTGGGGGAGTGCCCCAGATCAAATCTACAGTGGGGCGGGCAACTGCAAAAGCCACCAAATTTAAACCACAAACCAAAAATAGGGTGGGTATATATATATATATATATATATATATGTATATATATATATATATATATGTGTGTGTGTGTATGTGTGTGTGTGTGTGTGTGTGTGTGTGTGTGTGTGTGTGTGTGTGTGTGTGTGTGTGTATGTATGTACATGTGTGTAATTAGAAAGCCCTGCAGGGCCTGCACTATGCAAAAGGCACCTGATTCATAGATTTTTGTTTCATTTTTGAAAAGTGTATGGATTGAGAGAGTCTTTGTCCATGCACTTAATGAAGTATATTTAACATGAGTTGTTGGAAGATCATAAGCTTGTCTACATACTTACACTTCATGGTATAAAATGTGCTTTGTATTTTATTAAAGAACATTGTCCTCAACCAGACATTAATATTTTTTTAATTGTAGACTACAGGTCCACGCAGTAAATGAAGTTTGTATCCATCATGGAAATTAATAAAGCCAAACTATATATAATGACATTGTGTTGCTGAACTGCAGATTTTTTCTTATAATGCTTTCATTATTGTTGTTTCCATATTTTGCAAGCTTACTAAAAATCCATCCGTCCTTATTCATGTCTTACACTTTATTGTCAATTGGCCATTGCTTATTTCTATAAACTTTGTTGTCTGTGTGCTAGTAAGCAAGCCAGTGCTTGAGAAAATACTGCTGCTATCATTTGGACACAAAGGCTGAATATTAAATAGTACATTGAGATTGGCCAATGCAAATAACTACTGCAGTCTAGATATAGTAGTTGACCATTTATTTAAAGGAAAGACTATACAGATTGAAATGCCCTGTCATGCCTTATCCAGCTGCAACCTTTCAAAACTAAAATGATTGCATGAGTCTGATACATACTGCAGTCCTCTTCTAATCATATGTTAATGTTCCTATTAATATACTTTTGCAACTTGATCAGGGAAGCACTGATTAAAAAAATCAAGGCTTTAATTGCTCTGCAGTACTCCGTGTCTAGAACTTATGGAAATGTTAGAAAGACAAACATCTCCAACTCCTAGCAGAAATATGAGCAACACCAGCAACAGAGACGGTCATGTTTTTTTCTTATTTCTTTTTCGCTGAAATTGTGGAATGGGACAAAGTTTACGTGTGTGTGTGTGTGTGTGTTTGTGTGTGTGCACATACACACATATATAAATGTGCATATGTGTGCCATGGGATGGGAGGATATAGGTTTATAGGGCTTGCTGGGATAACGTGTAGTTTACACCTTTTGATTAGCCACAGCTCTGCACTCTTCATTTGGAGAATTGGAAAGTTGTGTTGAAATAAAAGCATTAAGTTAAAAAAATAGTAAAAAACATATTCCTAAATGCTTTGTGCAGAAAATGTCAATCTGAAATGAGGGTGAGTGAAATGGAACAGGCATGAACAGAAACTAGCATTTTTCATAGACAACATAATAGTGTATCTGTCTGATACAGAAAAGGGCATCCCAGGTTTGTTTAGTACTGTCATGGAATATTTACTCTTCTCAGGGCATAACATTTTTTATATTTATTTATTTATTGGTATTTGTTGACCGACAATGTCTGACTGGGCAGAGCCCATTTTCAGGGGAGGCTCAATGAGAAAAGTTCCATCACAGTACATTTACATTAACAACTGAATTTCAGACATTTCTCAAAAAATCAACAGTTACATTTCTGTGAAAAAAAAAATGTAATTACTAGACAGGTATATACAGTAAGTATTTATATGGACATGGAAAAGTCCATAAGTAAATGAATGTATAAATTCATAAAAATATAAATGAAAAGACCAATACAATTGCAGTCAACTGTACTCTCACTCATGATTTAGTGCAATACCACCCCTTTCTTCAAGGGTACCATAGACTGAAAAAAATCTAGGTATCTGGCTACCTCCTAAAGCTAGGCAGGCACCAGTAGCAGCATCCTTCTCTGATACCAGACACAAGATAAGTCACTTGGCCAAAAATTGGGTCACTCTAACCCTTGACCTAGATGATGAAGTACACATCATAGACATATTCATAGTGCCCTTAACTTTCTATGTAAATCAAACCTTTATCTTTGAACCCCATGATAATTACCGGAAACCCTTCAGACTGAACTAATGAAATTCATTTTGAAGGAGTAACTACCTAGAGTGAAATGGGAGAAAATGTGCCTGCCTGTATCAAACCTGGTAGAGGCTAGAGGAAAGGTAGAAAAGCTTAGAAAAAGAGGTATGGGAATGCTGGCAAGAACCGGGGCTGGATCCAGCACAAAACAACCTAGACAGCTGCCTGGGGCCAAGTGCTGACTGGAGTCCCAGCCTAGACTTAAAAAAAGACAAAATGAACAAAAACTCTGACTACATTTCATTGCTGTATGAACAACCTCAGAGTCTGCCAGCCCACTTGTTCTCTTTGTGACCTCTTTTTCAGCAGCACATTACAACCTTTTTCAGTTGGAGATTTTTTGAGCAATCTAATATGTGTGGGCCATCTCTTTCAATCACAAAGCAAGGATGTTCTTTTCAAGCTTAAACAAAATATAAAGGTGCGTGCATACTCTCCTCACATTTTAATCTACAGCTTATGATTCTCCAGGATGATTATAGAAAATTGCCCTTCCTTCTAAGATGAGTTCAGAAAACTGGCCTATTTTCAAGTAAGTCACTATCACTGAGGATTAGAGTCAGTCAGTCAGTAATAGCAATGTGTCATAGTTATTCTTGTTCAGAAAATATGCATGCTCTATCCTTTTCTTTCTTTTTTAGCCATGTCTGGTTAAGTGACTTGTACAGAGTCATAGAGTAGGCAAATGAAGCTTGGTAGATTCACACCTTGTACCCATGACTAAAGAGCTTAGAGACTTGATTCACCGCAGTAGCTGCCAGACCTTACTTAACTTCTTCATTTTTTGATAAATCATGAAGGATAACAGTCAGTCAATAATGCTGATCACTAGAGCTTCGTAGCTGTTGTTCAAAAACACATTTCAAGTTAGAGCTGCCTGGTACTTAAGGCTCTGCACTATTAACAAACTGATCCCTGTAGTCAAAAGCACGGAGCTCGAATCCTTCCACCTACTTTGTGCCTTTGGGTAAGTCACTCAGACAGTACTCCTGGATGATCCCTGCAAAAGGACACTGTCTACAGTAAGTTTACCTGGCTGTTAGATAGTTAAAAAAAATGGTATTTAAAATGTACCTCCTTGTCCTCTCATTATTTTTGGCTTGGGCCAGAATTACTGAGTGAAGAAGCTGAGAGATATTTTTTTGTCCATTCTTTGTAAAATGTGTGGATTTCTGGCAAATGGTTGTCAGTTTTAGTCATTAAGTAATTACAGGCATGAGATTCAGACCTTGTATCCTTCAGAAAATTCTTGCTAACGCAAAGGTTTTTTATTATAGCTATGTTGTAAGTCTATGAGAGAAGCATTTAAGATGCCTTCCTCATATGTTAGGCTTTGTCTCTGATTTGAACTAAGATGTTGAGAGGGTAGATAGGGATTGCCACAGGTTCTACTTTTGAAAGGAGTGAGCTATTAATTAGAAATATATGCATTCACTTGCTCTAAAGCAGATATATGAGGTGCACCATCATGTAAGTTACTGTAACTGACAGTTGTGTATGTATAAATACTTCACTCTTGCGACCCACAGCAATGGTATAAAGGAAGGAAGGAATTGATTGTAGTAAACAGGCATCATCGTAGGAGCCACATTTTTTTGGATATGATACTTGGTTCCCTTGCTTTTTTTGACTGTTGACATTGTGTTAATAATCTAGCTGTGAATAAACTGGACAGGGTAAAGTCTATGAGTTTACTGTTACTAGTAACTGTGAATGCATTTTAATTAACCTTGCTTTTTTTCCAGTACACAGTTGTAAAATGCACTGTGTTGGGTTACAGTGACCTGTCTTGTACGTATTGCAGATGGGTAAGGCTATGCTGCTTCTGCTCTGCAGGGTTTGAATCCCCTGGCCTTCATTTGTCTACTGTGTGACTCTGATCAAGTCACTTTGCCAGACAGTGCTCCTAGGCTACCACAAAAAAGGGCATTACATCCAGTAACCAGCTGTCCCAAGCTGTTAGCCGATGCATTGTTCATTTGTCTTCTGAATTCCTGTGCATTTCACAAAGATGCTAATAAGTACTTCACTCTATGCTGTTTGACTGTGAGTCCCAGCATGTCTTGTAGTTTAATGAGATACTAGATGCATTTTCAAGAAATGTGAGTTTCAAAGGAAGTGAAGTTTACATGCTACATCTGCTGTCACTGTGAAACTGTTTTATTTTGCTTAGCAAATGGCTGCCACTGTTTTTTGCTGTAAAATTTGAAATAATTTTAAATGAAATCTAAAGTTCTGTAATCATTATAAACATAAAAAAGAAATAGTATGCACACTGACAGATTTGAACAGTGTTTTATTGCGGCTGAGGAGAGACAACAAATAATAGGATATTGGTATGGCTTCTGGAGTCTATTACCCAGCCTATGGGCCCCATTTGACTATGGTCCTGTTTTGCCAAGAACACTTGAAGAATGCCATAACCAAATTGCAATAGATAGATAACTTGTGTAACCTCAAAAATGGCAAGTATGTCCAGGAAGTCAAGCGCAAATAATTTTACACGCCAATAGACTGAACAGAATATTCCAGAAGTGGAACCCCAATTTTGGATACGAAGAATGGGGCAGAGGGGAACATAGGATCTTATATGCTGGTATTGCCCAGAACTGAAAATCTTTTTTGGGCTACTTTAAGTAATAATGAGGTACATACTAGGCCAGCAATGGTGAATGTCTAAGGACTAGTACTTACTGAGCTATATATATAGCATTGATAGACCAGCTCATGTGAAAGAGGTGAATTATTACTATAAGTCTCCAAGAAAGTCACTACCCATAAAACAAAATTACATGACCTGCCTGAGAGGTAAATGTCATAAAGAAGAAGGGGAGAGTTAACAAAATACATAAATTAAAATTGAATCTTAGGGGACAATATACAATTTAGAATGGTACAAAACCAGACACAGCATAAGGGTGGGCAGGTAGGGCTGGAGGCTGGGAGGCAGTCCATTCAAACCCAAGTTAGAGCAGTGAATGTCAGATAAGACAGTTCCAAAAAACATTAAAATCAGTTTAAGTACCTTAGGAAAGGGGGCATTAGGACCATTTGGTTAAGTGAAAGGGGTTGTATGTAAATTTGCTTCAGTAAATTTCTTATGTCATTTCCTTATAGATTTTAAAAGTATTTGCTGTATTTTGTATCATCTGGTTTGATGATCGATAAATGTATGACATGAGGCACTTGATGGAAAATGACGGTGTTTATTGAATAAAGCAGCTTTAAAAAAAAAAAAAAAAACATTATGTCTAAATGCTTCCATGATTATTACTGCATGAGAAGTGTATTTTCTGGGAGTAAGACTCAGGAAAAGTGGCTGTCCTTACTGTGGATTCTTACCTGAAGCTTACTGACAGGCTAGAGGAGGGTGTCTGGGCACAGAAGCTGAAGGGATTTGAGGTTTTTTATGTGGCACAACTGTAAGACCCTGTCAGCATGTTGTGCTGGCATAGCCATGATTCTTAAAAAGATTTACTGTGCACCCCAATGAACCCAACCTACTTTTTGCAACACAGTATACTTATCTTTGTCACTGATGACCCAGTTTCAAGTAGCAGCTGAGACACTGTAGGGATTAACAGCATGATATCATGGCCATGGGCCAGGTTGCCTTTCTAAGGGTGATGGGGTAGGTCTTGTTACTGTCTTGACAAAAAGGGAAATGAAGGAGAGGGAGGGGGCAGAGACAGAGAGAGAGTGCATCAAGTATCAGTGTGCCCCATGAGCTAAGGCTTAGAGAACTGCTATGTCATCTAGAAGATTTAGACTCAAAGGCCTGATCAGTGATTAAAAGCACAGCATTACGTATGTATGAGGGAATAATAATGTTTCAGCACTTCCGCCAGCTTTCACCTGCTCCAATAGTGTAAAGGTAAGGCAAACTGGAAGACTCAAGTTCAAGCTTTCCATTGAAATGTGAAACTTTCCCAGTGCTGTACTCCTGATAAATGACCAGGCCTTTGTTTATAAGTTCCAAGATGGTCTGCAGATGCATTCTGAAGTCCTTTCATCTTTGTATAATTAGTTGCATGCATTAAACTGATGGAGAGTAAATGTGAACCTGCACCTTGACTGAGGGGCATGTTTGGTGCACTCATTATAGCAAATGTTTGTGGTTAGTATAGTGAAAATCTTCTGCTAGCTAAATAATGAAGACCCAGTAAAGGCCTGTCCTTAGTTCTGGTCAGTTCAAGGAGAGCAGTATTTTTAAAAATGACCTGATCTGAATTCAGAGTTTGAGAGAAACAAGTAGAATGTGTTGACATAAAATGCTATCAGTATTTCAAACATTTTTAGGAAGTAGAATAACAACAGATCTATGTCTGGAAAATTCCTTAAGTTCACATATGTTAAGAACTTAGGTGATTCCAAACTTCTTGAAGATAAGTAAATGATAGAGTTAAGATGTAAGGAATGTAGGATTTGGGACATCAGCAGTGAAAGGTACAGTCAAACTAAAAACCCAAAGTATGACAGAATTAGTGCCCTGAGTGAAATCATTTGGCAACTTAACAGATAATAAGGACTTAATAGCTGAATGAGAAATTAATAAAAATATATGAAGGCATATGGACTTAGGGAAGGGGAGCAGGTGCCAAAACAATTGTACAGCTGAGGTACACCAGGATTGATGAGAAAAATGTTAAAATCAGTGACAGGTGGAATGGGAGTTAACCGTGGTTATATGACTGGAACGTTCACTGAGCTAGTAAGAAGGAGGGTCTCTGCATAACCCACAATGAAAAATTATCTTTGCATTACAGCACCCATTATTAACAGCTAAGAAAATTATCTGTTTCAAAAGCCATCTTCAAATAATTTTGGTAAAATTTGATGGTAAATATAGGCTTGTGACCTATGTAGATGAATGTCTAAAAAAACATACAAAGTTTCTCCAGAGGTACACAAAAGGTGTTTAACCTGACAAGATGCCTATACACATATTCAGTGCTTTGAGTTTTCCTGCTCTTCTGAATTCCTGTGGCACCTGGTGAAGGTACACAGACTAATGCCATCTTTCAGACATTGAAAGAAATAATAAGTCAGTTAATGTAGATACTTAAGTGCACATTCCCTGAGATCCTCCTAAGAGATAATTTGTGGTGTTTAAACAAATAAAGCATGTGGTAGGATTTACATTATCTTCTGTTCATGCAAACTCATTGCACTGAATATTTATAGAACATGGTACGTTCTGCAAATCCCTATGGTGAAATAGCTAAACATGTTAGTTAATTGACTTTTTAATGGAGAAGGGTAGATGTACCTGCATGTTCTCAGTACGTGTAAGTAATGCTTAACGCATCTGAGGAACAGCTATGAGGACTAAATGAAAGTAAGAGTTGTCAATGTGCCTCTGACAAATGTGGCTTACCAGGATGGCATTCTAAGTTTTCACAGATGAGGGTTCGATTTGAAGGTATATTTCATGTTTTCAGTCAAGCTAAAATAGCCCTTATAACCCATATCTCTAGCTCTGAGGCTAATGTCCTAGAAGACAGAGAAGCCAGAGAAAAGAAGGATTGGCTAAGCAATATTACCTGAAGGGAAATTACTTGAGTTTATTTTTAAATTAGTATTTATACTTTGGGAATTAATTGATTTAAAAAATGTAAACTGTGGGTAAATAATAGGCTATTACATAAATGATCAAAATGTGTCCTTATGGAATTAAGAGCATAGCCGGGCTTTAAATATTTTTCTGGTCAGCATTTTGTCTGATTCAAGTTCTTGTGCAATGTCATTTTGCTTTGCAGTCTGCTTTTAATAATATTTGTTACCTTTACTCTGAGCTATACTATCTGATTTCTATAACCTGCCTTACAGAGTGATTTAATGTCTTTTCAGAACATATTATACAAAGGACAATTTACTCAGTAAGCACACTAGGTCACACTTGTTTAACTTATATATGTGACAACTCACAGTTGATTAAAACCTGTATGCTAGCCTTCATTCATTTTTGTATTATGCTCTTAAGGGAGCCATGATTCTGAATATCAGTTTTTCTTTACTGTTCACTAGAGAATACTAACCTTGGAAACACATTGATGTGCAAGACACACTGAAAAGTTAACAGAGATAAATTATGAAAAAGGTCATAAAACCAGTCATGATTTTATATAGTATCGCAAAGTGAATGCTGTGGAAAGGTCTAGAAGGTTTTTCAGTCTTCACATTTTGCTTTCCTGAGCCAATTTTTAGTGATGTAAGGTAACTAATTATACAACCTAATATCAAATAATGGCAATGATTATGAAACATTATCTACCAGATATCATTTCATGAATTTCAAAAAAACATTTGTCAGTCCCTTGCTATATACAAACTTGAGGCATCTACAAAGTATCTGTCTTAAAATTATAGAAAGGTCTGTCTAGATTGAGTGTAATCTGTTTCAGGATCAGTAATAATTTGAAATTTCAAGACTCATTAGTTCAATTCTCAGAATACTGAAATTGAATGACCAAAAAATACAGACTTACAAATATTAAGTCTGAGATTATTTTATTGAGAATATTGCCATTTCTCCAAGGTATGTTGATCTTGCAGCTGGAATATATAAGCTCAGGGCACGTGGGAGGCTTCCTCCATCCTCCCCACATCAGGAGGGAGGCCCTCCCTGAAAAAAAATACCTTTTGTTCAACATTCACTCTGTGTTTTTATTTTTTTTTTATTTTTTCATCATGTTGGGGCGCTCTATTGCAAGTCTCAAAATTTTAATACAGAGCCTTCAGGGCCATTGGAAGCTTGAATGTTTTTCACAGTTGCTACGGGATACATTAGATGGAAACTCCAGCTGGGAAAAAGAAGGAGTTTGTGCATGTAATAATGCAGGTGTGTGCTTTAAGTGCATCAAATTTAGTGCAGAAGGGAGTAAAGCATTGTGTCATTGTATATGGCAGAATACTTAATTCACGAATTTGATCTAACTGAATTGCTGCCATTAATTATGTGATAAATATCTATTTTAATGACTTTGTCCTGCCCTTGTAAGTCGTAGATACTGACAGTCATTCAGTAATGCCAGACATTAGGGTTTCATTCTTTCTGAAAAAAAATACATGGTGATCATAGATATGTTACTCTATTAACATTTTAAGTGAAACAGTTCTACTAACTTGAAAACAAATAGGGGAGCTTGTTATCTGACTGAACTTAATTTGCCTAGCAGAACGAGTTTCAAAGACTGTACACCTTTGCAATCGATGGCTCATGACTTGATATTTGTATATACTTCAACATGTTTATTTCACAGTCATAGTCATAATTGCAACAGCAGAAATGTTTTCACTGAGAAATAATCTGGAATCCTGTTTAAGAAAAATGGCACATTGATACAGTTATCAGCAGCAACAGACTCCCCAAATTATGACGGGAAGTAAAATTAGCCATTCATTTCTATTCCTGAATGTATACTTCAGCAAGAGGTGCATCCAACTGTCATTTTATCGCTTGGGAGGGGTCTATCTCACTCATGATTTAAATCTAGTATGTATATATATATATATATATATATATATATATGTGTGTGTGTGTGTGTGTGTGTGTGTGTGTGTGTGTGTGTGTGTGTGTGTGTGTGTGTGTGTGTGTGTATGTATATATACACACACACACATATATATATATATACACACACACACACACACACACACACACACACATATATATATATATATATATAAAAATAGATAGATATGGGTCTACTTTACAAAACCAAATTCTCACTCACCCGACTTTCATAATACTGAGATTTAAAAGCCAACAACTGCATAAGACTGACCGCCCAGAACACCAGCTTTTAACTCCAGGTAAGTAACCACTTAGCCACCATGTTGAACTTTGCCCCTTACCTCTATGGTAGTGCGATCTCAGAATTGGTACATTTGGTTAGGGGATATGGGTGGCAAAGCCCCCCAACATGCGTGGGTTTAATTTGCTTCAGTTTTTATTTATTTTTTAGTTTGGCCAAGCAGTTACTTACCCGGAGCTGAAAGTCAGTGTTCCTGGCAGTTGATCTTATGCGGTTGCCGTTTTTTTGGTCTCAGTATTATGAAAGTCAGGTAAGTAGGATTTCAGTCTTGTGAAGTAGACCTATATATATATATATATATATATATATATATATATATATATATCTAGGAAGAAACTGTTGCAAAAGAGAGTAAAATCCCATGAGTGGGGGAGCTCCCTGGTCAGCCTCAGTAAGAAGCTGCGATCCCTGATAAAATCCTCCAAAGCTGGTTACGAAAACAAAATCACCACTGATTCTAAAGACAACCACAAAGCATTCTATAGCTGTCAAGAATCTCAATGGCAACACTCAGATCTGCTCTAAGTTACAGCACAATTTCACTAAATATACAGACCCAACTGATATTGCCAACATCCTGGCAGATATGTTCAGTGCTAACTTTATCTCCACTCACCCGCTAAAGAGCCCATCTCTATACCGGAAGAATGCAAAGTTCCTGTAATTATAGTTGCACAGGTAAAAACCACACTCTCCAAAGCCAAGAACACAGCATCCATGGGACCAGACAACATCCCAGGCTGCATTCTACATGAACTACAGAACGAACTGGCACCCCACCTAAGTACCATGTTCAATCATAGCCTCACCTCAGGCTTTGTGCCTGCTGAATGGCTCATAGCAATGGTTATCCCACTCCACAAGGGGGGAGCCATCATGGACCCCAGGAGCTACCTCCCCATTAGCCTGATGAGCCTGATCTGCAAGGCCATGGAACATATCATCATGGAACTTATAAACAAAGACATTGGTAATCTCCAAACTCTGGACCCCACCCAGTTCGGGTTTGTAAAAGGCAGATCATGTCTCCTAAACCTGATAGACTTCGTTGAAGCAATCACCAAAGCCATAGACAAGGGTTAGGTGGTTCACACAGCCTATCTAGATCTTGCCAAGGCTTTCAACACAATCCCCCACTCTGGAATTATAGATAAACTCACTAAACTAGGTATAAGTCGCTATGTCACAAGATGGGTTGCCAACTGGCTCACTGAGAGAACCCACACTATTAAAGTAGCAGACTCCAAATCCAACTTCAGATCAGTGACAAGTGGAGTACCACAGGGTTCAGTCCTGGGTCCTCTCCTGTTTGGTATCTACTTCTCTGAAGTACAGACTAACACAGAAGGTCTTTGGCTAATGAAGTTCGCAGATGACTGCAAACTAGGAGCCATAATCAAAACTTCTAACGATGTGAACATCTTAAAAAAAGGGCCTCACTGAGACAGATGTCTGGTGTCAAAGCCATGGCCTCAAGCTCAATGCCAAAAAGTGCATTGTCATCCCCTTTAGTAAAAACTCTATATCCATGAACTACAACATAGACGGTAGTATACTTAACACTGAAAGTGTGATAAGAGACCTTGGGACACAGTTGGACAGTAGTCTCTCCTTTGATAATCACATTGCCACAGTAGTCAGGAAATCCTTCTACGTGGCACACCTCATCACAAAAGGTTTCTCATCCAGAAAAAAGAGGTCATTGTTCCCCTCTACTCATCACTCATTAGACCCATTATAGAGTACAACACCCCTTTTGGTATGTACCTCACAAGACATCTACAACAACTGGAAAGGCCACAGAAATACCTCACAAAGAGGATTACCGGCCTCAAACAGATGCCCTATGCAGACCGTCTCAAAAAACTCCAGCTTTACTCTGTCGCATATCGCTTACTCAGAGGTGATCTCTGACTAACATACAAAGCTATGTCAAACCCAGAGCTGTTGGACATGCTCCACTTAAAGAAATCCCAATCCCTCCTAGCTACACGCTCTAGGGACCTAAGCCTTGTCACCACAATAAACAGAACATGCCGGAGGGATAGATTCCTGTCCCAGAGACTTCCCATACTCTGGAATAAACTACCTCATTAGCACTCTTCAAGAAAAATCTTGATGATTGGATGGGAAATAGGAAATTCACCCCGGGGATCACCTCTGTGGCTCTGCTCGACAGTGGCACAGGAAAATAATTTTCTTGGGTGGCAAATGCCAGGGTACCTTTTTGGCTGGGCTTGTATAGGCCCCAGGGCCGATAGCCTAGTACCTACCTATGAACATATATATATATATATATATATATATATATATATATATATATATATATATATATTTATATATATATGGAGAGAGAGAGAGGGAGAGAGAGGGAGAGAGAGATATAGATAGATAGATAGATAGATAGATAGATAGATAGATAGATAGATAGATAGATAGTTGGATAGAATAAATACACACACACACACACACACACACATATATATATATATATATATATATATATATATATATATATATATAGATAAATATACATACACATGCACACGCACTTATATATATGAGAGAGAGAAAGAGAGAGAGACAGAGATATTGATATATACATTTTTAAGAGACATGTTAAACATAGTTTTCATAAGCTTTCCTGAATGAAACTAACCTCATCACTTCACTTTCCAGTTAGAGTGTTTCTTTTCTTCCTTCCTAAGACTCTTGATTCCATGAAGAATGTATTATTTCCAGAACTGCTATCTACAAGAACATTACTTCTTAAATTCTGTTATTAATATCCTTCTGTCTAAAATATAATAGTACAACATGACTCTGGTCACTGCCCATGGCTGGTTGAGTAGTTTCACAAGCATTTGGCTTGGCCCAGAAAATGTCTTGTTTACTGCACCTTCATGTGAAGAGCACTTATGAAATGACAACCATCTAGTTACAAGTTGTGATGGCAGACATAGCAATATATATAAACCAGCCCATTAATCATTGTTTAAAATAATGATTCAGAGTCAGAATGCATCATTTCTTTCATGTAGTGAAGCACTGCTAAAATGCTGATAGGAAACACAGTGCAAAAGCCATCTAAGGCTGCCTGAATCTCAGAAGTTAGACTTAACAGGTCAGCTATGTAACGATGTAATTACTTTGTGGACATATGAAAATTATTTGACTTTAAGGAAATCATGAATGTTAAGGATCAGGGCCCCAATTCAGAAAAGTTACCATGAGGTGTATACAAGATATACACCTCACTGTAAACATTTTTGATTCAAAGACAGCCCTACCACAGTGTTGCAACACAAAGAAATGCAGCACCACAGTGGACTGTTTCTGCAGCCATGCTAAATACTAATGAAGCATTCTCTGGTAGAGGTATATGCTAATTATCCATGTGCTTTCCCCAGGAACTACCTGTGGTAAGGCATTAATGCAGCCGAGCAATTCAGAGAGTCACTTGGCTGTTTAAATTAACATGTCTGTTCTTGGCCACTTATGTTAAGGAACATGGCTATTTATGTTAGAGGTAAGTGCTAGGGAACTTAGCACACAGTTTTGAGGGATTTGTGCATCTATATATGTGTGAATGTATGTGTGACTGTGTGTCTGCCTGGGAGGTCATGGTAGGGGGGCTAATGAGGGGTGAGTTAGCTAGGTGTGTGTGTGTGTGTGTGTGTGTGTGTGTGTGTGTGTGTGTGTGTGTGTGTGTGTGTGTGTGTGTGTGTGTGTACGTGGGTGGTAGGGGGGTTTTCATACCTGCATACTCCCCTAGTCTGACAAGCAAGTTCTGCAACACTAGGGGACACTATGCACCAGGGATAACACTTTAATGGTATGCCTTGATGGCACATAGAGTCTGTTGGGAGCACTAGCCACCAGTGAGAATTCTCTTGACATTGTGCTTAAATGACACTTACACAAGATGTGGGTCGAGGGTGGGCGACACTAAACACCAGGGATGCTGTATGTAGCATGTCATGAAAGCAGTTCAAATAAAAAAAATCATGTTTTCCAGCATGAAAGACATGAGGAAAGGGAACACTAGGCACCAGGGATACTCTTTGTAGCATCCCATAGGAAGCTAAAAAGGATTCAAACTCCGTACCCTTTCAACTAGATACCAGGAATATTCTTTGTAGTGTGTCATAAGGACACTAAAAAGGATTCAAACCCTGCACCCTTCCCATTAGACACTGGAGAGAATTGCTAACTATTGGTTGTGTGTTTAAAAAATGAAAGGGGGAAAAGGTTTTAAACCTTGCACCCTTAACACAGAAAGCAGGAACATTAACCCACTATGTTAAGTAGTCCATTAGACAAATAAGGTTTTATTTCAGCTGTATCCGCGGTGGTGGTGCTGCGGTAGCGTTGTCGCCTCACAGTAAGACGCTGTCCGGTTCGACTCTCAGCTAGAGCATCTTCTGCGTGGAGACATGCGTGAATGGGCCTTCCTTCCTTGAAGGTTGTGCATCAGGGCTGGCAACTCGGTACGTAAAAATCAACTGCCAATCATTAGTGGACCGGAGTTCCGCTGTGGCGACCCCTAACCGGGAAAAGCCGAAAGACACAATAAATTAAAATATAAAGCTGTAATGTCTGGCATGATACAATTCTTGCAACACTGCATAAATCATAAGGGACTGTGGGGGAAGTTTCAATACACTAGACAACACCAGAGACCTTTTAAACTATTATGGGGACTCACTTAAAAAGTTACTAGAGCAACAGGTCTACAATCACTATGTTTTTTTTTCTTTTTTTGAAAAGAAGAAATTGACTGTAATGTCTGGCATTACTGACTGACTGTAAGGATCTACAATTTATAAGATAAGGAACAAAATCATTAACACTGATGTTTGGGATGTAATAACACAAGGACAAGCAAGAGGTGTGTGTGTGTGTGTGTGTGTGTGTGTGTGTGTGTGTGTGTGTGTGTGTGTGTGTGTGTGTGTGTGTGTGTGTGTGTGTGTGTGTGTGTGTGTGTGTCTGTCTGTATGAGAGTGGGTGTCTGTGCAAGGGCAGATCCAGTGCTAGGCAGCCTACCAAACTGCCTAAGGCTTGATGCTGCCTAGGGGGCCCAACTTTACCTTAAAAATAAGAAAAGAAATCACCCAGTATGCTCTTATCGAGATCTGGCACCCATTTCAGCAGTATGTCAGATTCTTGACCAGCATTAGTAAGTCAAGCACAGGACCCAGCATCAGCACCTCCCATCAAATATTGCAGTTGAGAGAGCACAACTCATCACATGGTATATTTGAATCAGGAGAGAGAGGTGCTGTAGGACTGAATATCAGGAGCATTTGCAGAGCAGGATCAGATGGGAAAAGAGTATCAGGAGTGTTTGCAGAGCAGGGATTGGATGGGAGAAATGGAGCAGTGAATTTGTTCCTTTGATTTGTGGGAGAAAACTTTGCAGAGGATAGTAATGTGTGTTGCAACCCTGCCTCTCAGAAGTATGATTCTGCTTCCAAAAGGTATACCCAGCCATTCTTCAGTAAGGCTAATTTCAGGTAAAACAGTAGGAGTTACAATTAGTCATATCTACTTATTCTTGCTCAAAAAATTCATATACTTTATTTTTTTATCCATAAAGTCCCTTAATCCACTGGAATAACAGCCAAGTCTTCCTAAACTTCTTCATTTTCTGATAAATCACTTAGGATAATCATATCCAAAAAGCTAGTCACTAGAGTTTCATAGTTGTTCAGAAAATGTATTTCAAGTTGTTAATTAGAATTGTCTGAGCTGGAATTTATGGCTAAGGATTCTAGATGGATGGACAGATTGATTTTACACTTGAATGCATTTTAATTAACCTTGTTTTTTTTTTTTTGTGCAAGTCATGGGTATGAAATGCACTGTGTTGGGCTACAACAGTCTGTTTGGTACTTAGTGCAGATGAGTAAGGCTATGAGCTGCTTTTGTTTGCACTGGATTGTCTCAAACTATTAGCAAATGCATTGCACATTTATCTTTTGAGTTTTTGTGCCCTAGACAAATGTGATAATTAGCACTTCTCTATATACTTTTTGACTATGATCACATTTTAATGGGTTGCCAGATGCATTTTCAATAAATTTGTTTCAAGTTGCTTATGCTAGATCTAATTTTAGTGTGAGACTTCTATTTTGTTTATCAAATGGCCATCAGTGCTTTTGCTGTAAAATTTGAAATATTAGTTTTAAATTAAACCCAAATCTCTGTGATCATTGTAGAAGTAAAAATAAAAAACACTGCATGCACCTTGACAAAATTGAACAGTATTATTTCTGGTAACTGAGGAGGGACAGCCAAGTAACTGGATATTGATAAAGCTGTTGGGGGGGTCTCAGTCCATTATCCTGCCTATGGCCCCATTTGACCATGATCCAGATCTGTATTAATGAGATGCATGGGTTCACTCATGTTAACTACTGCAGGAAAGTGCTGATCTGCCCTCCACGTAGTTAACGTGAATTCAGATACACACAAATTAGCCAATAATAAGGTATTTACTCATTGAGGCTAACATACCTGTGAATCTGAAAGCAATGTATTGCAAACATAAAACAGGGCCTTTTCACCGCAACTCTTACCAAGAGTGCTGATGTTCTTTCTAAATACACATCTTGAAGTATAGTTAGATGAGTGTTACACACCCTTCTGTAACATACTCAATCAAGTTATATTGCATATCTATATTGCAATTACTCTGGTGCTGTCTTATAATGGTATAATTTTCTTAGAATACTATCGGACCATGGGACAGTAAAAATGGTTGTCAGATAAACAGATGACTTACACAAAAACTGATACCTTTTGTAGTGATGCAAACATGAAATAAGAGATTTTATGAAGGGGTGAAGATAGAGAATTCCATTTTGCTGCATTGCTGCCTGCAGATTTGGACAAATTTAAAATACCATCTTAAAATTAACCAAGTGGTCTCAAACATAGGGCACTTGGGCCTTAAGCAACCCGCAAACCAGCATAATTATAGATGGAGAAAGTGACTACACTATATTTCTAGCTATACTGCCTGCATTTCTTTCTGTCTTGGAGATTGCAGCCCTTTACCTGAGTTTGATAGTCTCTAGATAAGACAAAGCAGGTCATTTTAATATAAAAGATGGCAATATAAAACTATAGCACTGTTAACAATTATGTCACATATTTGCATAACCATTCATAATTTTTCATGTAGAAGAGTTTAAAACGAAAGAGTCAGAAAGAGTTATTGGTTATTTTTTTTATTTGAATCAGGAAGGGTTATTGGTAATTTTTCTTTAGTTATATTTTTAATAGAGGAGGATAGGTGGGGAAGTATGTCATTAAATAGGTGTGAAAGTGAAGAATAATATATAAGAAATGTATAAGAGAACATAATGGAAAACAGAGAATAGCTGGAGAGAAGAAAAGGAGACTAGGGAGTGGGTGAATTAAGTGTTTCACCCATACAAGCACTTTATAGACCTGCTGAAGCCTACCTTACTTTGCCAAGTAATAGCATGGTCATGCTCAATTAGCAGGATGGGTATCCCAGGGACTGGGTGGGGGCAGGTGAGTTGTGCAGCAAATGCATAACTCACTTATCCCTGGCAGAGGGAAGCTGTTTGCCCTGCAAATTTGGTGATATCTCACCTGCCTACAATGCCCAAGATGATTCACACTGTATTGGGCAGGGATTTCCCTGCAGAATCATGGAAGGAAAGGGAAGGTATATGGACGAGCATGCATATCACCTCCTCTGATCCTGATCAGACAGGTACTGCAGGTCCGCAGGCAGCCGAAGGTAGACTGCTCAGAGGAACCAGCTAGCTGACCTCCCCCCATTCCCAGGCATTTGACTGTCACCACTGGGAGAATGGATCGGTTCAGTCAGTGTGATTTTAGGAATTGCACACAAGATTCCAGAAAAAATCCTTCCAACCTGAGGAGTGCATGTTTCAAGACAACATACTTTCTGAATATTAAAAAAATAATGAAGAAAAAAATGACTAAACTAATAAGCTAAACAGAAAAAAAAAACAACTTAGTCAACTAGGCAATAAGTGAAAATAAACTAAAAATAAAAATATAAAACTTGATAAAGTAAAGTCATGGTAAATTTGCTGGGCTTTCTGAAATGTAAATTATATTA